>NW_028318929.1:3717500-3885000 GCF_062004578.1 Staurois parvus
AAAAAGTGTCCCTTTAGGTCAAAAGCGGTTTTAGATCAGCTAGAGAACAGCGATAGTAAATCAGAATCACTTGCAGAATTGAGTGATAATGATTCGTGGGGAAATTCGTCATCAGACACTGAAAACAATTCTGCGACTTTGCTCAGCGATGTGCAAACTTGGCACTCTATTTCAAATTTCAGTGTTTTTGGTTTGATTATATTATTGAATTAAATTATTATATTATTTTTTATGATTATTAAATTATAATTTATGATTTTGTGTTTCAAATTTTATCGTACCCGGGATGTTTACTAGACTCTTGTTCGGACAGATTTCAGTGAGTTATTCCTAAAAATTACAGGCCTACAATAAAAAAAATACATATTTCAATGCAAAAAAAAATGTACCGCTTTGAGCACAGAAATATGGACATAATCAGACCGCTAGGGAGGTTAAGAGGTCTTCTAGGCTCAACCCCCAGCACCTCACAATCTAAACCGATGCCCGTTTTTAGCTGCAGAGGTGATCTCACTGGTTTGTGAAAGGGAGGTGGACCTGGCAGAGTGTATGGCTGGCCATACACTATACAATTTTCCTTATATTTTTGCTTTAGATTTACCAAAAACCATATAATATGAGGTCAAACCTAAACAACACCTTCAATTGTATCAAATTAGGCAGGCCCTTGCACTACATAGTGCGGGTGTCGGCAACCCGCGGCTCCGGAGCCGCATGCGGCTCTTTTTCACCTTTCCTGCGGCTCCGGAGCACACTGCCCACCAGGTGACAGGCAATAGGGTCGGCAAGCCGCGGCTCTTTTAATGTAGATCTTCTGTGTGCCGGGCGCCCGCTGGCAAACATTGGCTGTCAGGATGTAGGCGGGGCAGCCCGGATGTAGGCGGGGCAGCGTGACGAACTCCTCTCCTCTCACAGTCCGCCCTGAAGACCAGAACGGCGCGGGAACCCAGCGAGAGGAACGCGCGGAGCAAAGGTAAGTGAATTCACACAATATGGGGAATGAATTACTATGGGGGATGAATTACTATAGGGGGGATGAATTACTATAGGGGGGATGAATTACTATAGGGGGGATGAATTACTACAGGGGGGATGAATTACTATATGAGGGATGAATTACTATATGGGATGAATTACTATGGGGGATGAATTACTATAGGGGGGATGAATTACTATAGGGGGGATGAATTACTATATGGGGGATGAATTACTATATGGGGGATGAATTACTATAGGGGGGATGAATTACTATAGGGGGGATGAATTACTATAGGGGGGATGAATTACTATAGGGGGGATGAATTACTACGGGGGATGAATTACTATAGGGGGGATGAATTACTATAGGGGGGATGAATTACTATGGGGGATGAATTACTATATGGGGGATGAATTACTATGGGGGATGAATTACTATATGGGGGATGAATTACTATATGGGGGATGTATTTTCAGTTTTAAAAATGTTTCTCTCAAAATAAATTTCAATCGTGGTTTTGGCGAGATTTGGCTCAGTCGAAAAAAAAGGTTGCCCACCACTGACCTAAGGCTATGATTGTGATTATGACTATACACTGTGGCCCTGATTAACCCTTTGCTTACTGGGCCCTTAAACCCCCTTCATGACCAGAGCGTTTTTTGCAATATATGCAGTGTCGGATTTGTTTTAAATGTTGCAATGGTTTTGCGGCTCCCAGTCTTTTTTTTCCCTCTCGGAAATGGGTCCAAGTGGCTCTTTATGTCTTAAAGGTTGCAGACCCCTGACATAGTGGAAGGTAAATCTAAAGGAAATTGGGCAGAAATCTGTAAGACAATTGTATAGGTCAGGGGTGGGCAACTGTGGCCCTCCAGCTGTTGTAGAACAACAAGTCCCATGAGACATTGCAAAACTGACAGTTACAAGCATGACTCCCAAAGGCAGAGGCATGATGGGACTTGTAGTTCACCAGCAGCTGGAGGGCCACAGTTGCCCACCCCTGGTATAGTGTATGGGCAGCCTAAGGCTGGCTATACATTATACAATTTTCTTGAGATTTTTGCTTTAGATTTACCAAAAACCATATGAAGTCAAACCTAAACAACACTATCAGTTGTATCCAATCAGACAGGCCCTTGCACTACACAGTTAAAGGTAAATCCAAACGAAACTGGGCATAAATTGAAAGAAAATTGTATAGTGTATGGCCAGCCTAAGAGCTAATGTCGCAGCTGAGCTACTGCACACGGGGCCTTGACCATGGATTAATCTTGACTTGGCCAGAAGTCAACCTCTCTGTGTCGTAATGAAGTTGCAATGTACCGCTTAGGCCTAGGACCCAAGGGGAGGCTGGACACAAGCTACATGGGGTACTTGCAGGCTTCCCAAGGTGCAAGCACTGTTACCTTAAATGTTTTAGGCCTGGTGGAGATCACTTTAAAATCAAAACAAGGAAAAAAAAAAGCAAAAACCCTGGCCAATGACCGTTAGATATTCCCTCGAAATACTGTGCACAATGAACATGGGATGCTCACTGGATACCCTGCTTTAATTCGTTGTTGATTGGTGGGTCTCTAACCCCAGCAGGCCAGGGAACAGTGACTGAAAAAAAAACACTGGATTACAGAACCTATCAACAGTTTTATAAACTATACATTATGTGGGAACTGTGGACTACAAAATACAAGACCTAATTTATTTTTTGTCTCCATCCACATCTGTATTCTTTTAATTTCTAAACAGATTTCAAAAACGGCCATCAAATTTTCAAAACCGTAAGGTTTGTTATTTTCCCCTCTAACAGCTATAAAAGAAAGCCTATGTGTAGCCTGCCAATGATGCCCTCTTGCTGAAAAGAAGTAAAAGGGATTAAAAAAACGAAAAAAAAATTTTTTTGCCTTTTAACTCCTTGACGCCGACGTCACACAAATATGCGGCCTCACAGAACTGGGATTTTTTCCCGTGGGGCCGCATATTTGCGTACCTGTCTTTGTGCTGGGAGTGCGCCGCACAGCGTGCTCCCAGCACAAAGACCAGGGTGTTACTGAGAGCCTCGGGTCCCGTTCTAACGATCGGGACCCGGGACTCCTAATTCCGGGTCACATGATCGCTGTGATAACCCCTGATTGGCTATCACAGTGATCAGTCACTGTACAGCCCGGCCCTCTTGTTTTGTTTTTTTTTTTGTCTCTCTCTCTATGAATGGAGGAGAGAGATACATTGTATCGCTCTAACTCCTGGCATAGAGGAGGAAAAAAAATGTTTGTTAAAAAAACAAAAAAAGAAAAAAAAAGATAAAATATAAAAAAAATAAATAAATATAAAGTTTTGATCTAGTTCAGTGCCAGGGTAAGTGTTTTGGTCAAGGTCAGGATTTATTTTTTTTTTTTTAAATGGTATCAGCGTCAGTGTGTTTTAGGTAAACAAAAAAAACAAAATGTGCACTACTGTTTCTGGGCTGTACTACGGGTACAAAGAACAAATAACATACACATATATGGTATCGCTGCGATCGTCAAGAGCTGGAAAATTTATTTTGGGTTGTTCTTTGGTGGTAGGTTACGGCAGTAACAAGAAACACACAGCTAAATTTAAAAAAAAATTGATAGTAATAAAAAAAAAAAAAAAAAAAAAAAAAAAAAAAAATCAGGAGATATCCATTACCATTTACCACCAAATGAAAGCCCAATTTGTCCTGAAAAAAAGCACGGTATAATCCACCTGGATGTACAAAGTAGTTGTGATGATATGTACGGTTTTACTAACACAGGTCAACGTTGCAAAATTGTGCTTAGGCATGAAGATTTGTTTTACCCTTAGGTGTGAAGGGGTTAAAAAAAATAAATATGCCATACTTACCTGCTCTGTACAATGATTTTGCACAGAGCAGTCCCAAACCTCCTCTTCTCAGGTCCCCTGCCGGCTCTCCTGGCTCCTTCCCCCTTCCCCGTGCTGAGTGACCATCAGCTTGCCTATGGGGTTAGTCGTGCATGCTCGTTCCCAAGCCGGCTCTGTGCTCACTGTCACACACAGCGCAGCTCAGCCCTCCTCACTGGCTGTGACTGACAGCAGTGGGAGCCAATGGGAAAGAGAGAGCCTGGAGAGCCTCTGCTCTAGTGCGCACTGTTGAATCACGATTGGGCTCACGTAAATATAAGGGGGGGCACAGCACACAGAGGGTTTTTTTACCTTTATGCATAGAACGCATGAAGGTAAGAAACCCTTACCCTTTAGAACTACTTTAAAGTGCTACTAAACCCACAACAGTAAAATCAGTCTGTATATGCAGAAAAGCATGCTGGTTATACTGTGGAACCTAAGGGGTTAATCCTCTGCATTGTGTAAAAAGGCTGTTTGATCGCATCTTTTCTGATCCTCCCCTTCTACTGTCCCCAATCCATCTGCCATAGTACAGAGCCCTAGGAGGCACTCTGCACCTGGTCAGTTGTTTGGTGCGTATTGCTAGAGTGTTTTATTGTTTTGTTTTTTTTTGGGGAGGGTGCATGTGCTCAGCACAGGGCCAATCAGCACTGTCCAGACAGAGGGTCCGAGGACATACCTGCAGCCTCATAGGACAGTCAGAGGAGAATGAAAACTCCTACAAATTCAATCAGTGCTCGGCCGGACACTGATAGAAGTTACTAGACTGCTATATACTGCTGATGAGAAAAAATATATTTTAGCAGTTCATTTTTTTTTTTTTATTTAAACTTTTATTTGATTTTCCAATACAAAAAAGAACAACTCAATTGCAAAAATATTTCACATATACATATTTCCATTTACCCCAATATTAAACCCACCCACCCTTCCACCCTCCTCCCAACCCATTTCCCCATCTATATCTTCTCTCATAATTATTTATCTATATCTGACACTGCACTCTCTTGGATTCTCCATTAAGGCTCTGTCCTGACTTCTAACTTCCCCCTAAACTCCGACCAGTTCCGTGTATCTTTCAGAGGTTTTAAATTTCAACCAACTACACCACATTTTCCTAAATTTTTCCATTTTATCCTCCTCCATGTGATATAGCTACTCCATCCTATAGATATTTTCAACTCTATTTATCCATTAAATAATTCTTGGTGCTTCAGGAACCTGCCAAAACTTGGGAATCAAACCATTAGCCGCGCTAATTAAATGTCCAATCTACTATTCATGATAAAATCACTGCTAGATAGTAATTCCTCACGTTAGGCAAGCCCAAACCCCCATTCCCTTTTACTCTACAGAGGACCTCGTAGCTGATTCTCGGTTTCTTATTTGCCCATATAAACGTAATAATCATCTTCTTTATTATCCCAGAAAAAGACCCAGGAAAGTGAACTGGGAGCATGTGGAACTTATACAGAATTTTTGGCACTACCTCCATCTTTACCAGTTCACATTTAATAAAATAAATGAATTTCCATGTTGTGTGTATTGTGAGAGACCATATATAGTGAATGCAGGGTCCGGGGTTTAGTAACACTAACTTCACTGTTTGCACACATCTTCTGGGTCAGTAGCTCAGGGAGTATTGAAGCTAGAAGACTGACATCTAGGCAGCTAGAAATTTTGGAGCCATCATTATACGCTACTCGGACTACAAGAGAGCATTACTGAAGGAACATACAGTGCCTTGAGAAAATATCCATACCCCTTTTTCTACATTTTGTCATATTACAACCAAAAACGTGAATGTATTTTATTGGGATTTTATGTGATAGACCAACACAAAGAGGCACATAATTGTGAAGTGGAAGGAAAATGATAAATGGTTTTTACTCCGATACCCCTGACTAAAATCTAGTGGAACCAATTGCCTTCAGAAGTCACTTAATTAGTAAATAGAGTCCACCTGTGTGTAATTTAATCTCAGTATAAATACAGCTGTTCTGTGAAGCCCTCAGAGGTTTGTTAGAGACCATTAGTGGACAAACAGCATCATGAAGGCAAAGGAACACAAAAGACAGGTCAGGGGATAATGTTGTGGGGCAGTTTAAAGCAGTGTTGGGTTATAAAAAAATATCCCAAGTTTTGAACATCTCACGGAGCACTGATGAATCCATCATCTGAAAATGGAAAGAGTATGGCACAACTGCAAACCTACCAAGACATGGCCATCCACCTAAACTGACAGGCCGGGCATGGAGAGCATTAATCAGAGAAGCATCCAAGAAGCCCATGGTAACTCTGGAGGAGCTGCAGAGATCCACAGCTTAGGTGGGAGAATCTGTCCACAGGACAAGTATTAGTGGTGCACTCCACAAATCTGGCCTTTATGGAAGAGGGGCAAGAAGAAAGCCATTGTTGAAAGAAAGCCATAAGAAGTCCTGTTTGCAGTTTGCGAGAAGCCATGTGGGGGACACAGCAAATATGTGGAAGAATGTGCTCTGGTCAGATGAGATCAAAATTGAACTTTTTGGCTAAAAGCAAAACGCTATGTGTGGCAGAAAACTAACACTGCACATCACTCTGAACACACCATCCCCACCTTGAAACATGGTGGTGGCAGCATCATGTTGTGGGGATGCTTTTCTTCAGCAGGGACAGGGAAGCTGGTCAGAGTTGATAGGAAGATGGATGGAGTCAAATACAGGGCAATCTTAGAAGAAAACCTGTTAAGAGTCTGCAAAAGACTTGAGACTGGGGTGGAGGTTCCTCTTCCAGCAGGACAACAACCCGAAACATACAGCCAGAGCTACAATGGAATGGTTTAGATCAAAGCATATTCATGTGTTAGAATGGCCCATCCAAAGTCCAGACCTATATTCAGTTGAGAATCTGTGGCAAGACTTGAAAAATGCTGTTCACAGACGCTCTCCATCCAATCTGACGAAGCTTGAGTTATTTTGCAAAGAAGAATGGGCAGAAAACTTTCACTCTCTAGATGTGCAAAACTGGTAGAGACATCCCCAAAAAGACTTGCAGCTGTAATTGCAGTGAAAGGTGGCTCTACAAAGTATTGACTCCGGGGGGCTGAATACAAATGCCACCACACTTTTCACATATTTATTTGTAAAACATTTGGAAAACCATTTATCATTTTCCTTCCACTTCACAATTATGTGCCACTTTGTGTTGCACATAAAATCCCAATAAAATATATTTACATTTTTGATTGTAACATGACAAAATGTGGAACATTTCAAGGGGTATGAATACTTTTTCAAGGTATATGCACACTGACATTACTTAGCCATATTTAACATTTCTAGATGTTCCTTTTAACATAACATTTCTCCATGAGTTCAAATCCTCAAACTGGTGACATGCTTACTTTAAAGCAGAACTGAAGTCCCACTGCAAAGAAAAAAAAAAGAAGAAGGAAGAGCGAGCAGGCAGGCTTTTATTGCAGGAGAGACATGTAGGGGTTTATTTACTAAAGCCGATTCACTCAGAATCCTGTGCTCTTCTGCATAGAAACCAATCAGCTTCCAGGTTTTATTGCCAACGCTTGATTGAACAAGCTGAGGTTGGAAGCCGATTGGCTACCATACACAGCTGCACTAGATTCTGAGTGAACCATTTTTAGTAAATAAACCCCGTACTGTCTATTCAATAAAATTCCCCTACCTGCCTGCTCGTCTTCTCTTCCGGCACTGTAAACTGAGCATCGCATGCGCAGCACAACTTACAATGCCGTGCCAATCTCCTATTGTCAGGATGACAGCCTCCTGCGCATGCGCTGGGGTGACATGTCCCCCCCCCCCCCTTACACCACTTGCCAGTGAAGAGGACTGGAAATCAGCACTTAGAAGAAGATGCCGACACTGTTGCAGGACCATTGGATAAGTATGGAGACTTTAGTCCCATTTTACATTTCCACTGTAAAGTAAACCTGTTACTTCTTCCGGTATGGCCAAGTACAAACCTCACTTAGACATTAGCCTAGTTTTTTATTCCTTCCACTGGTCATTTCAGAAGTTCCTACATGTTTTCAGTGTATTTAACTAACACCGTCATATTAAAAACATAAAACTTTCAAATTCCTCCTTTTCTTTCACCAAAACCTTTTACCATTACCTCTCTGCTAATGAATTATAGATCTGAGCGAATCTTCACCTAAAACAGATTTGTAACACTGTTTGTCTGTGTTATAACTGCACACTTAAGTAAAATTGACAAACAGCAGCAACTGATCAACCATGATAATACATGTCATAGGACTAGAGGCAGAATCTCCACGTCTCGTACCTGGATGGGGAGCTGCTGGTCCAAGTTTATATGGACATCAAGAGAGGAGCCATCACTCTAAGCAGAGAAGGTAGGAAGGAAGAAGAGAGCCAGAGGGGATCAGGCGGGATGAGAAAGGGCAGGATGAAATCAGGAACATTAACAAGAGATCAGAAAGGATGCAGACACAGCAAGAAGGACGGGAGAAGATAAGAGAGGACGAAGAGAGACACAGAAAGACATGAAAGAGGAGTGGGACAGGTGGAGGAGAAGAGAAGGAGGACAACAGTAAACAGTATAAATCAGAGAATTGTTCTGAACACATTAGATCTCCTATTCTACATGTAAACAACCCATCCAGGAAAGGGTTATACATGCAAACACCACAGGAGAGGACACATTGCTTACAGGGACAGGATGTCAACCAACACAGAGAAGGGAAATCTGATGGAGGCTTTATATACTTACCCCACTGGATGTGTTAATACGGGGGGATCTGCCCGCCTCGCTCAGACCCGACATGACATGCTGCAGGAAGAAGAGATGAAAAGCCGGTCAACTTCAGGAACTACTCTGAACAAAAACTTGTCAAAAGGTTTCTAAGGCTACATTCACACCAGAAATTAGAACTGATGTGACTAATAGCAGCTTGAATCTTCTGGTTCCTACTACGGTTCCCAGGAGCTATGTGCAGCCGCTGACCACGTTCACTATGATGATAGATTGCCAGCTGCTGCATCTGTTTGCAGCTCTCTACTCAGCCAGATAATCTGTGGCTGTGCAGACAGCAGCAAACAACTGCAGCCACCAGCGACCTGTCATTATAGTAAACGGGGCCATGGTCCGTACCTACCCGCTGGGAACAGCGGCAGGAGCCAGAATATTCTTACCACTACTATTCGCACCAGCTCCAATCGTCTCTTTGAATTTAGCATTAAAGAACCATTTGCAGTTTTAGAGGTTAACTACTGCTGGTAAAACATAAACCATCAGCCAGAGAAATTGTTTTTTTCAGTGAAAATCTTGTGTCATAAACAAATCCAGAGGTCCAGAGAGGTGTCCAGCTGAAAGTATAGGCAAATCTTGACTCTGTTTAAGTTGGGCTCACACCATCCTACTCGTTTGGTTCTTTAATGTGATAGGACAGCCTTGGAGAATGGAGGGTGGAGGGCCAAGAACAGCTTATCAGAAAATTGGAGATTTGCATGAAACTTATGCTACCTACCTCTTAGGCTCCGCTGATAGTTTTGTGTCACATTTTTCAATGAAGGGAACATTTGCTTATACATGTTTCAATTTCAAGTGGAACATGACATCGGAAATAAAAAAGTTTGCAAACAGGCAGGTTTTAATTCCACAAGGGACATTATGTCCCTTATGCAATAAAAGATTCTTACATGCCTGTTTGTAATGTACACTGAGCTGTGCACACACAGTGTACAATTTTGGAGTCTTGTGAGATGGAGGAAATCCTTCACAGGCATGGGTGGTACACCATCCCAGCACTGCCAATTAATATGGCTGAAGATCCTGTACCCAAAAGAAGAATGGGCAAAGATGTCAGCGGCTAGAGAGGAAGCTGCCAGACTATGCACTCCAGGGGGTATGGGAACCTGTATAAATTCACTTTAGGGGGAACTAAATGCTGTGCCCAATAAAGGCAGACAGAGGGCAGGGAGCTAGTCACCAGTATTGTCTGTCATCTCTCTATCAGCTTATCTTTTTCTGTACCAAGGGTCTCCAAACTTTTCAAACAAGAGCTAGTTTACTGTCCTTCAGACAGGAGGGAGGGCACAAAATGTCACAGGCCCAGCTTTAGTGAGAATAAACATGGCCTCAGGGTTGTTGATCAGTAGGAGGATTAGTATTGTCCAATCATTGGAATCAGCAGGAGGAATAGTACCCCATCATTGGTATCATTAGAAGAAATTGCACCCCATTGTTGGTGTCAGTGGAAGAAATAGTGCCCCATCATTGATACTAGTAGGAGGAATAGTGCCCCATCATTGATACTAGTAGGAGGAATAGTGCCCCATCATTGGTATTGGTAGGAGGAATAGTGTCCCATCATTGATACTAGTAGGAGGAATAGTGCCCCATCATTGATACTAGTAGGAGGAATAGTGCCCCATCAGTGATACTAGTAGGAGGAATAGTGCCCCATCATTGATGCTAGTAGGAGGAATAGTGCCCCATCATTGATACTAGTAGGAGGAATAGTGCCCCATCATTGATACTAGTAGGAGGAATAGTGCCCCATCATTGATACTAGTAGGAGGAATAGTGCCCTATCAGTGATACTAGTAGGAGGAATAGTGCCCCATCATTGATACTAGTAGGAGGAATAGTGCCCCATCATTGATACTAGTAGGAGGAATAGTGCCCCATCATTGATACTAGTAGGAGGAATAGTGCCCCATCATTGATACTAGTAGGAGGAATAGTGCCCCATCATTGATACTAGTAGGAGGAGTAGTGCCCCATCATTGATACTAGTAGGAGGAGTAGTGCCCCATCATTGATACTAGTAGGAGGAATAGTGCCCCATCATTGATACTAGTAGGAGGAATAGTGCCCCATCATTGATACTAGTAGGAGGAATAGTGCCCCATCGTTAGTTTTAGTGGCAGGAATTCTGTACTACTGTTGGTGACAGTAGAAGGAACAGTGCCTCATATCATTGTAAAGAATAGTGCCCCAAGGGCCGGATAAAGGCTAACAAAGGGCTGCATCAGGCCCTTGGGCTGCAGTTTGGAGACAACTATTCTACACTGTGTCTCTGTGTGGGGATGGCCATCCTGGGTTAAGATGAACTATTCCGGGGCACTTGCAAAAGAGTTACATCATGTGCTGGCCAATCAAGATGGTCGAAGATGCTGGACATTGTACCATTGGACTGGAGGCAAGTTTAGATCCACTTCAACATAAAAGCTGTATTTCAAACTACAATGTATGGACTGCTTCTCTCTGGAGGCCTCTGTGAGTAGCTTAGCCTGTTTGTGACCACAATTTGTACAGAGTTCAGTGCTCTGCAACCTTGGAGCTCATGTACACTGCAGCTGCTAAACTGACATTCAGGAGCTGTTGAGGGTTTTTTTCAGCAGCCCCTGAACTCTCCTTTATGTTTTCCTATATGTCCATTTGCACAGTCTTTTACAGTCGTTCACAGGCAGTTGAGTTAACAATCATTTTTTTGAACGCACCAAATCTGCGTTCAGGAGTAGATTTTACTGGCGTTTCAAACGCCAGTAAACGCGTGTAAATGTGGTTAACCGCGTTTAAGTTTAGATGCGTTTTTTGTCAGGTCCATATCCAGATGCTGTCCAGAGCCTTTTTAAAGGCATCAAAAATTAATGAAAAGCATTTTCCATTTATTCAAATGGACCCGGTACACCAGTGCAGCCAGTTCCAGGTTTCGCGTGAAAGAAAAAGTGGTAGAACGTGCTGCAATATGCTCATGATGGGATCCATAGTGAAAAGACAGGTAATCTCAACACATACTGCTCTCTCTGCTTCTCTCAAAATGTCTGAAATGGTTATGTACTATTTTTCAGTGCATTCAGAAGGTCTCCTGAGGTTATCTTTTAAAAACGCTTCTAAATGCAAACGTGCATAAACGCGGTATGCGAACGCGGCTAAACTGACAATTTTTAACAGTCACTTCCCAGCGGTCAGAGGAGGTTTCCAACGCCCTGTGTACATGAGCCCTTAGTTATCACCATGTCACACTAGTAATTATGTTGCTTGTGACAAAAAAAGTCAGCCAGAGGATCATTAAGGTGATTGATCGTCTGCCTCTACAGCATTGCTTCACTGCGAGATAAAAATCTGCAGAATGTTGCTCATTTTATAAGCAGCAGCGGAGCAACATTAGCCAGAAGACAATGCCGTAGAAGCAGGTGGCTGTTGTTGCTGCTCTCTCATCGCGATCCCAGTTGAAAGCTGGGAAGTGCTAGAGTTCTCAATACTGGCTTACTTTAGCGAAGCAGATGTTTAGCTAGATAGGTGCACAGCAATGAGGAAAATGGAGACAGGTAGACATGAGAAATGTAGCCAAGATGCTCAGGTCACTAGTTTCGGACCACCAAAATAAATGAACCAATCTAGTGAATTTCCTCACCGGCAGATTAAACGCTCCCACCATCACGTAGCCATTTCCGTTCCTTTCAGGACCGCTGGATCCTGGTCCACCCGCAGAACTACTGCTAGAGCTGGAAGATGTGCTAGATGATGAAGAAGCTCCCCCAGAAGTGGTCTGTGTCTGAGGAGGAGCACGCTCCACCAAGTGAATGACCTTCCCATCCACATCTGAAAGAGAAGCGCATAAGCTGGTTATTTGGGAAAAAGAGCTGCAACCTCTGTTCAAAGCCTACTGTCAAAGAGACGCCAGGTACTCACTGTAATCCTTCAGCTTTTTATCTTCCTGCAGCACACGACCCTGATATATGAGCCGCTGCTTCTCTGGAGGAATGCCAACCGAGGACGATATGTGATCCTTGAAGTCCTTCACAGTTAGCTGTAGGGAAAAAAAAAAAGGCAAGATGGTAGCTCAGACAAAGGTCTGTTGTGTACAGAGTACAATCAAAATTCCACTCTGGATGACAAGAAAAACTCAGACTCGTAAGCCTAACTACAGCTTGGTTTATAAAATGTAACAACATAAAACTTCCAAATGCATAAAGTCATAAGCACTGCATACACTGCAAACAAGCTTTAGCTGTAAGAAGATTCTTCTCAACATACAGCTGGCTGTGGGTAATACTGATAGAAAACAAAATAAATTTACCTCTTTTAGGCCTCATGCACACAGGGCATTTTTGCAGCCACTTTTAGGGACGTCGGGCATTTTTTATTTTACTGCTTCAAATGTCCCTCCATATTATCCTATGGGTCCATGCAAGCACAGACGTTTAGAAGCTTTTAGTAGTAGCAGCGTTTACCAGCAGGAAAAAAACCCAGGGCCACTGAGTCCAGGAGCAGCAGCGTTTTGGCAGAAAAAACACTTGACACGCCTAAACACTAGGCGCATTTAGCACTTGAGCGTTCATTTCAATGGCCAGAATAAATTATCATTCTGGCCAATGAAATGAATTAACGCCCAAGCGCTTGATGCTTGTAAACGCGCCTAAATGCTTGTAAAAAATTTAGATGCTTTTACAAGTGTCAGGCGTTTTTTCGGCAAAACGCTGCTGCCAGGAGAACAGCTTCTAGGAGAGATTTTTTTTAATGTCCTGTGTGCATTAGGCCTTAGACCAGCGGGTCGCGACCCCTTTGGGGGTCAAACGACCCTTTCACAGGGGTCGCCTAAGACTATTGGAAAACACATATTTCCGATGGTCTTAGGAACCGAGATATGCTCCTCTATCTGTCTCCAGGCCCACACGCAGATACGCCCACATACGAGTACCCGGCGTGATGACATCATCGCGCCAACCCCATCACATACACCCCGTACAAATACAGGTGTATGTGACAGGGTTGGCACCATAATGTACTTATGTGGACCAGTCACACATGTGTAAAGAGCAGCTGCTGTGTTGAAAGCAGCTGCTGTGTTGAAAGCAGCTGCTGTGTTGAAAGCAGAAGGTAAAACGACACTTCATGAATTATAATTCCTGGGTAAATGTAAAATCATGTACTGTAAAATCATCAACTACTGCAAAAAAAATATCTGTACCATGGGAACTTAATCTGGATGTTGATCGGTCTTTTTATATTCAGCTGTGGTTGATGTGAATACAAAATTTCATTTATTTGTAATTAGAAATAAAGATTTCACAATATATAATTACATATTGTTTTTGTGATTAATCACTATGTTTTAATTATGTTCAATTTGTAACAATGAAAATACATCCTGCATATCAGATATTTACATTTCGATTCATAATAGTAGCAAATTACAGTTATGAAGTAGCAACAAAAATAATTCTATGGTTGGGGGTCACCACAACATTAGGAACTGTATTAAAGGGTCGCGGCATTAGGAAGGTTGAGAACCACTGCCTTAGACTAACAAGGGTCTTAAAGGGAATGTAAAGTCGAATATATATATATATTTATTTTTTTTTTATAATCTTTATTTAGTAGTATGCAACAGTAACAATAAAATGTGAAAATGTGGCTTCACCAACCAAATAAGATAAACAGAACAACAGTAGTACATTAAAAAAAAGGTATTTATTTTTTAAAGGTGAACTTAGCCTTTTACCTTTTTGCTGCCAGGTCCGTACATCATACGGCCCTGACAGTGGGGGGGTTTACACACATTGTGAGTAAATCTGACTCCTGCAGCCCAATTGCTACCAAATACTCCTGATAACAGCGCCCCAAACTGGCCAGTTTGGGCAGGGAAAGAAGGCATCGCAATGCGATCTGCATTGCATTAGATTCAGTGGAGTACAGGGAAGACAGTTTAGGAGCAATAGGAGGATGGTACAAAATTTAGGAGATATAGATTATACCTACAGGTAAGCTTTATTATAAGCTTACCTGTAGGTACAAATTAAGATAAAAAGAGTTTACTACCACTTTAAAGAGAACCTGTCACCAAAAATATCACAGTAGAAAAAAAAAAAAATGTAAAATTTAATTTAAATTGTAAAAAATTAAAAAAGTTACACCCAAGCACATAAAATCCCCCCAACTTCCCAAAAAAACGAAGGCCCCCACATATAAGCGTGTATGAACATAAAACGCATGCATCTGGGGCGCCTACGCATGAAAACATCGATTTCAATACACGTTACAAATCGATGTGCATGCTGGAATGACAGCAATAATTCTAGCATCAGACCTCCTCCATAACGATAAACTGATGACCTATAGAAGGCTTTGTAATAGTGATGCAACGATATATCGGCCACTGAAAATTATCAGCCGAAAATAGGGTTATTGGTGTTTTGCCAATAGAAAAGAAAAAAAAAAAAAAAGAAGAAGGGGCAGCTAATGCTTACGGACTTCATTGCCAAATCGTGTTGTTTCCCGTTGACTTCACTGCAAAACCCGCATCATTTTACGTTACTGGATTGTATTTTTTAAGTTCATATTCATTTAAAATTCATGATATTATTTTAAAAGTTTAATACAATTAAAAAAAAAAACATTTATATATATATATATATATATATTTTATATACACACACACACACACACATATATATACACACACACACATATACATACATATATATATAGGCTATATATAGGGAGGCTGTTTTATGTAATATTCAGGTTTAAACAGATTTTTTTAAACGTGTGCAAAAACTGCTTTGGCACCAAAAGGGTTACAGCAAAAATAAAAATAAAAATTAATAGCATAGAGTACTTGTTTTTTATATATTACACCTACTTTACAAAGCTGGGTGGCCAGAATTCTGAGGCCCACTTACCATAACACACAAACATGAATATATTTGCACGCTCCCAGCACACATGTCCGGAACTCACGGTAAGGTCCCGATCTCCTCTTTCGATCGGGACCTTTCCCGATCATGTGACCGCCGTGACAGCGAATCACGGCGGTCACATGACCCTAAAACCCCACCCCGCCTCCCGGCTTCTGAAACCCTTAAAAGGCGCCAAGGGGTTAAACTCCTGTGTGAATGAGCCCTAAAGCAGTATGTGGCAGCTGATGTATTTCGGTTCCTCAAACATCCAGTAATTAGAATCCACTCTGTGTAAACACACCTCTACATCTACTGTGAAGGTTCGAGATTGCGAGTCCAACGTTTTCACCGTCACCTCCATTTTCTCGTCAGCCGCCATCTCCCTCCCTGAAATACAAAGAAGAGAAGGTAAGAGTGGTGTGAGCTGAAGGACATTTCCAGGCAGAATTCTGGCCTGTCATTGGAAGAGAAGGTATACTGTCTTACAGTCCTACAAAAGAATATGAAATCAGAATACTTCATCGTGACTTTGGATATCCATAAAGAAAAAGCCTTTGTTTCCTGTCCAGAAATAACAGCTTTATAATGATCAGACACTGTTTACACACAGTGATTAGCCTCCTGGCAAAACAACTGACAAACATCTAGGGACATAAAACCCCAAGGGCTCAGAGGACAAAGGCGCTGCCAAACCCAGCTACTTGCTTTACATTCATAAAAAGAAAAATCGGGACTAAACGCAACACAAAAGGATTATTTAAAGCTGAACTTCAGGCAATAAAATAAACAGTAGATATAGATGTGGGAACTGCTCACAGCAGGGAAAGTATTGTTCATTTTATGTGACCAGTATTTTGATGCAGATAATCCTGCCAGATAGTACAGCCAGGTCATGGACCTCCATCACAGCTCCAGTTTGGCTTGATCAAGAACACACTCCTGGCCTACACATTGAAAAATGAAGCAGCACACTGATAAGTTATCAATCTACTGGCTCTGATCTCCCCTCCTGTCAGCATGTTTCCTACATGTGAATGTAGAAGAGCCTGACAGGTACCTAGTGCTATCCCTCCCTCCCCCAGCCTGTGCTCATAGTCTCAGGATATATTCAGGTATACACCGGCTGAAATTAAATTATGTATTATTATAATACAGGATCTATATAGCGCCAACAGTTTGTGCAGCACTTTACAAAATGAAGGCAGACATTACAGTTACAATACAATTTGGTACAAGAGGACACAGAGGGCCCTGCATTATTTGATTGTTTTCGAATCTGTCTGGCATTCAGTTTTAAAGGGGAATTCCAAAAAAACTAGAGATGAATTCCCAACACCTTCCACACTTCTGCTACACTTCTCTACTATGCCGAGATTTATCTGCCACCTACGTCTGCTGGTGCACCGATCCATACACAGTACTGGGGGTTGTGAAGCAGAAGAATTTCAACATGCTTAAAAATTGTGCACCCCCGGCGACAAGCTACGTACATTTTTCATATCGATAAGCAGCACTTTAAAAGCTTTTACAGGCCACAACTTTATATTTACACTGAGGGTCTAGTGCTAGACTTACTGCCCTCGACCTGAGGTTCACGATGATACCTCACATGCATGGTGCAATTTCTGTTTACACACTGACATGGGACCGACGTTTGCGTTCGCCTTTGCACATGAGCACGGGCAGGGAGGGGCAGTTGATTTTTTTTTTTTTTAATTTTGATTTTTTAGGGACCTATTAGACTGTGTGATCAGACGCTTTCCCGATTTAAAAATGATGCTGTTTATATCAGGTGAAACGGAAATCATCATTTCCGTTTCACCAGATATAAACAGCGTCATTTTTAAATCGGGAAAGCGTCTGATCACACAGTCTAATAGGCCCCTAAAAAATCGTAGCTTCTGGTCTCTTTGACCAAAGAGATGATTGGAAGCGTTCGGGGAAGGGGGGGGGGGGGGAAGTATGTCCCCTACAGTTGCTTAAAAAGCAATCCAGTGGCTAGGATTGTTTTTGCATGAAAGCTGACCGCCGGCTGAACAAAAAACGCTACCAGGATGAAAAAAAAAAAAGTTATAATCCTATACCCACAGTTGATCCAAAGGGAGGCAAAAAAAAAAACCCAGCAAAGCATGATCCAATTGTCTCCTGCTGGGAAACAAATTCCTTCCTGATCCCCCAATCAGATATTCCCTGGATCAACTTTACCTATAAATGTTATATCCAGTAATATTCTGTGTATCTAAGAAAGAATACAGGACTTTTTTGAAGCAATCCACTGGGCTGGCCAGAACCAACTCTTGAGGGAGTCTATTCCACATTTTCACAGCTCTCACTGTGAAGAAACCTTTCCATGTTTGGAGAATACATTTTTTTTCCTCCAAACATAAAGAGTGCCCCCTTGTCCTCTGTGATGACCTCAGGGTGAATAACTCTACACCGAGTTCACTATATGAACCACTGATGTATTTATACATGGAGATCATATTCCCCCTTATGTATTATACATGGAGATCATATCCCCCCTTATGTATTATACATGGAGATCATATCCCCCCTTATGTATTATACATGGAGATCATATCCCCCCTTATGTATTATACATGGTGATCATATCCCCCTTATGTATTATACATGGAGATCATATCCTCCTTATGTATTATACATGGAGATCATATCCCCCCTTATGTATTATACATGGAGATCATATCCCCCCTTATGTATTATACATGGTGATCATATCCCCCCTTATGTATTATACATGGAGATCATATCCCCCCTTATGTATTATACATGGTGATCATATCCCCCCTTATGTATTATACATGGAGATCATATCCCCCCTTATGTATTATACATAGAGATCATATCCCCCCTTATGTATTATACATGGAGATCATATCCCCCCTTATGTATTATACATGGTGATCATATCCCCCCTTATGTATTATACATGGTGATCATATCCCCCTTATGTATTATACATGGTGATCATATCCCCCCTTATGTATTATACATGGTGATCATATCCCCCCTTATGTATTATACATGGTGATCATATCCCCCCTTATGTATTATACATGGAGATCATATCCCCCCTTATGTATTATACATGGAGATCATATCCCCCCTTATGTATTATACATGGAGATCATATCCCCCCCTTATGTATTATACATGGAGATCATATCCCCCTTATGTATTATACATGGAGATCATATCCCCCCTTATGTATTATACATGGTGATCATATCCCCCCTTATGTATTATACATGGAGATCATATCCCCCTTATGTATTATACATGGAGATCATATCCCCCCTTATGTATTATACATGGTGATCATATCCCCCCTTATGTATTATACATGGAGATCATATCCCCCCTTATGTATTATACATGGAGATCATATTCCCCCCTTATGTATTATACATGGTGATCATATCCCCCCTTAATCTCCTCTTCTCAAGAGAGAATACATTCAGTTCCTCTAATCTTTCCTCATAGCTGAGCTCCTCCATGCCTCTTATCAGTTTGGTTGCCCTTCTCTGTACTTTCTCCAGTTCCCCAATGTTCTTTTTGTGAATTGGAGCCCAAAACTGAACTGCATATTCCAGATGAGGTCTTACTAATGATTTGTACCGGGGGAAATGATATCTCTCTCTCTGGAGTCTATACCACTTCTAATACAAGAGAGGATTTTGCTCGATTTACAAACCGCAGCTTGGCATTGCATGCCATTATTAAGCTTGTGATCTACCAGAACTCCCAGATCCTTCTCCACCATTGGTTCCCCCAGTTGTACCCCCCCCCCCAGTATGTATGATGCATGCATATTCTTAGCCCCCAAGTGCAGAACCTTACATTTATCAACATTAAACCTCATTTACCACATATTTGCCCAATTATACAGTGCATTGAGGTCGGCTTGTAAGTTGAAGACATCCTGTAAGGACGTTATTCCATATAACCGCAATTCATTCTTTTCTGTAATGCCCATGTTGAGGGTTAGGCCCAAAAAAGTTTTACATTCAGAAACTGAGATAGGTTTCCATGTGAACTGTCTGGCAAGAGCTGAATTTGGGTGGGCGGCGCTGTATTGTGCGTAACAATTTCTTTGGCCCACAATCAACTGATACAAATCTTCTGTGGAAAACAGCGGAGGGGCTAAGCTCTAGTGCTAACAGGGCTGATCCTGCTAACATTGTGTTTTTGGGGACACTATACAAAGGAGGCACTAGTATAATTCTGTTGATAATCAGTATATTGATCTGTACAAATACGATACTAGTAATAGCGGTGATCAGCGACCTATAACGTGAGTGCAATCTAACGCTAGCTGACCCTGGGTGGAAGGAGCGCCAGCGGACCCTGACACTGTTTGATGTCACTAGTGGCAGTAATACAGTGAAAACTTCTATATACTGACACTGTACTAATGGCACTGGCTGGGTAATGGGGTCAATGATCAAAGGGTTACTAGGGGCGATCAATGGGTTATATGTGCTAATCTAACATGTGTGTGTAAAATGTAGTGCTTTACTCCCTGGACAGCGGAGGGCGCACACATGCGTACGCACACCCGGAAAAAGTAATATTACGACGCTTTACCCAGAGCTACCGCTCGCCCACACATTGTTGGCGGGCTGCTAGTAGTTAAAAAAAATAATTTTAAAACATTTCTCTTTTTTTTTTTACATTTTCTGTTTTTTAAACATTATTTTTCTTTTTACTATTTTTTTTTTTTTTTTTTTTTTTTAAACTCTTTCATCAGAGTTCTGTAATTTTACCATAGTAACATCGTACTACTTTGGGGGGGGGGGTGATTTGGGATTATTTTTTTTTTTTTTAATATAACACTTTGCATTGCATGAGCAATTGAGATGTTTGCTCTGCAGTGCAAAGCTTGCTTTGAACTGTCGTGAATGTGTCAAGTTCATGACAATTCGAAATACAGTGATCTGTGATTGGCCCCAGCTGGTCACATGGTACAGCGTGCTGTGATTGGCCCCATGTGGTAGGTGAAATCCGTGGACCAATCACAGCTCTGTAAGAACAGAAGCAAAGCTTTTATGAATCAGATAGATTCATAAAAGCTTTGTTGTCATTGTGAACATGTAATCACAACGGTTCTGGCCCGAGCTGCAATCTGAGGGGGGAGGGGGCTCTTACATCCCATTCATAGAGAGCATGCAATGCAGACCTCACCCTATGGGAAGGTGTTGATGGATTGGCCCAGTGATGGGCTCTCTGTAGTCACTGGTATGGATCTGTGTGGAGCTCCTCTGTAATGACAGGTCCTCTTCAGATTAGAAACTAATCTGGAAGCCCTAAAAGCAGCTAATCTACCGAATAGAACCATCCGGGATTGCAGTCCGCCCGGTCAGGGCCATGCTCCTGAGCCACCAATCCAGGCACAGCGCCCCACATCCCTGTATGACATGACAGCAGCCATGTTGTGTACTAGGACTGTCTATAGAGCACCGATCCGCTGTAATATACAGCTTAGGGCCCCCGCTTCCCTCCCCCCTCTCTCCATACACCCCACAGCCGGTCTCACCTGCGATCCCGGCCCCTCCGGCAAGCAGAGACACCGACACCTACCAACTGTTATAACGCAGACAGGAGCAGCCGGCCAACTTCCGGGTTCTAACTCCCTGGCTTCCGCTTCTGAGGGCGAAGGTCAGGAGGGAGCGACTTCCGGCCTTTGGAACGCACAGGCAGCGCCCCTCTTCCGCCCTCACCTTGTTGTTGCTGTTCCTTTTACTTCCTCTATAGACGCTGTTTCCTTTAATGATGCAGAAGTAACATCTGTTCCCATTCTGCTCCTATACAGCAGGGGGTTGGTGTATGGATCCTCCTGACTATGACAAAGGGGAACAACCAAAAAAAAACTTAAGAAGAAAAATCTGAGGATAAAATAGGGGCTGTATGGGTTAGATTTAGGGCCTGTTCATGCCAGAAACTGCACATTTTTTGATTTGTGTTTTACATGCAATTGGCACATAATTTACATGCAGTTTATTTATTTCAGGTACTTATATAGTGCTGTCAATTTACACAGCACTTTACATGTATATTGTACATTCACATCAGTCCCCAACCCTCAAGAGGTGTACAATCTAAGGTCCCTAACTCACATTCATACATACACATACTAGGGCCAATTTAGACAGGAGCCAATTAACCTACCAGAGTGTGAGGAAACCAGAGTACACCTGAGGAAACCCATGCAGGCACAGGGAGAACATGCAAACTCCAGGCAGATGGTGCCATGGTTGGGATTTGAACCAACAACCCTCGTACTGCCAGGCGGAAGTGCTAACCATTTAGCCACTGTGCTGCCCAGTTGACACTTGTTTACATGCAGTTGGCGCACATTTTTCTTTTTCCTTTTTCTTTCGGCTTCTATGTGCACTGTGATGCGTTGCAGTGTGTTTGCATGTATGTTTGCACTGCGGAAAAATGCAGCATGCTGTACTTTTTCGCACTGCGTTGCATTGAACTGCAATGGTGTGAACGACGCCCGTAGGATAGCCTGGATTATGGACTGTCTGTTCAGTTGGTGTTCAGTCCAAAATGTAGCCAACTGCATCCCACTGTGTTCACTGTGACGGCCCTTAGCTTACATTCGGATGTGCGGCAGTTTCTGCTCTCCACGTTGGATTGCATTTCAGACAGCAGTAGAGCAGCTTGCAGGCATTTATGGGGCAGCTCCTGAATGCCTGTTTTGTTTTTTTTTAGATAATTCTTTTTGGAAATCGTGATTTGTGATGGAATTTCAGTGCTGCAATTACGTGCCCAGTGATTGGTTTGCGGTGAAGTCCCATTGACTTCATTTCGCAAGTTTTACAGGCAGTGAAGCCAGTCCAATTTGGCAAGCCAAGTCAATATTTGCTGAGGCAGCAGCATGAGTGCGGCCCCCTCTGGCTGTAGGTTACCTTATTAGGTTGGCGATTCGGGGGCAGAAAAACCGTGGCTCAAATGCTTTTATCAAACTGCCCATCTGAATGAGTCCTCGGGGCCAATTCACACGTCTGTCACCACAGGGACACATAAGAAACATATTATTTATTTTATTTCAGGTACTTATATAGCGTTGTCAATTTACGCAGCGCTTTACATATATATTGTACATTCACATCAGTCCCTAACCCTCAAGGGGTGTACAATCTAAGGTCCCTAACTTACATTCATGCATACTAGGGCCAATTTAGACAGGAGCCAATTAACCTACCAGCATATCTTTGGAGTGTAGGAGGAAACCGGAGTACCACGGAGGAAACCCATGCAGGCACAGGGAGAACATGCAAACTCCAGGCAGGTGGTGCCGTGGTTGGGATTCAAACCAATGACCCTAGTACTGCCAGGCAGAAGTGCTAACCACTAAGCCACTGTGCTGCCCAATTGTTTCCTATATGTCCCATTCACACTGCAACGCAGCATAGCGCAGTGCTGCAATTAAATGCAGACAATGCACCGGGGCCAAATCGCACTGCAATTTTGGGCAGCACAGCATCACACTGCCCAACATTGCTGTAAATGAAGTGTACATTTTGCACACTTCAAATAAAGCTTATAAAAAACTAAATTTAACCACTTCCCACCACGCCATAGCTGAAAGATGGCTGCAGCACAATCGTCTTGTTCTGGGAGGGCATCTATAGACATCCTCACAGAACCCTGCCCCCTGTGAGCCCCCCGTGTGCGCATTGGGCATGCTCTGTTATTGCTGTGTCCTTTGGACACAGTTGATCACAGATTGAGGTAAAGGGCAAATCACAGTGGCTCTTTACCATGTGATCAGCTGTGTCCAATCACAGCTGATCACATGTAAACAAACTTGCCAGTTATCATCATTTCCTTTCCTCACTCGCTGTCTCTGTGTGAGGAAAGGAGAATCGAATATCCTGACAGGACATTTACACTGATAAACAGGGCACTGATCATCAGTGCCCTTATTATCAGTGCAGCCCCATCAGTGCCAATCAGTGTAGCTCATTAGTGCCCATCAGCGCAGCATATCAGTGCCACCTATCAATGGCCATCAGTGCAGCTTATTAGTGCCCATCAGTGCAGTCTCATCAGTGTGGCCTATCAGAACACATCAGAGAAGAAGAAAAAATTACATATTTTCAACATTTTATAACAGAAACTAAGAAAAAGTTTTTCTTTCCAAATTTTTGGTCTATTTTTTTTTGTTTAGCAGAAATATATTAAAAAAAATCCAGTGGTGATTGAATATCACTAAAATAAAGCTCTATCTCTCTCAACAAAAGTATAAAAATTAAATTTTGGTACATTGTCGCATGACCGCGCAATAGCTATTCAAAGTGTGACAGCACTGAAAACTGAGAATTGGCCTGGATAGGAAGGAGGTGAAAGTACCCATTATTAAAGCAGTTAAAAAGGGGGGTCCCTAGCGCAGCCGGCAATGCAGAGCAGTCGAGGTGGTGAATCGCTCCGGCTGCTCTGTGATTTAGAGGGTATACAGTGTGAATTCGCTCTTAGGGTCAGTGTTGGAGAAGTAGCTGGGGAGAAGATGAGAGCAGCCAGCAAAGGATGTAATTGCTGCATCTTTGGAAGGTGGACATGAGTATTTCTGGGGGTTTAGTTACACTTTACGTGCCAGGAGCTGAAGGAAATACCCAATACTTCCACATATGTCATGTGGAACATGTAACTCACTCCATGTGACAGCATGTGGTCAATCAGCACTGTAAAATGGGGAGTCCATGGTTCTTTGTAAGCTGTGACTCCATTGACTCGGTAGCTTTCGCAAGACTCTCCTTCCCTCTGGATAACTGGAGCAGAGGGGTGCAAAAGAAAGGTAAGTACACTGCTCAAAAATATTAAAGGAACACTTTTTAATCAGAGCATAGCATCAAGTCAATGAAACTCCTGGGATATTGATCTGGTCAGTTAAGTAGTAGAGGGGGTTGGTAATCAGTTTCAGCTGCTTTGGTGTTAATGAAATTAACAACAGGTGCACTAGATGGGCAACAATGAGACAACCCCCAAAACAGGAATGGTTTTACAGGTGAAGGTCACTGACATTTTTTTCTCTACTCCTCTTTTCTGACTGTTTTTCAGTAGTTTTGCATTTGGCTAGGGTCAGTGTCACTACTGGTAGAATGAGGCGATACCTGGACCCTACATAGGTTGCCCAGACAGTCCAACTCCTCTAGGATGGCACATCAATATGTGCCATTGCCAGAAGGTTTGCTGTGTCTCCCAGCACAGTCTCAAGAGCATGGAAGAGCTTTCAGGAGACAGGACCAAACAATCAGAAATAGACTTCATGAGGGTGGCCTGAGGGCCCGACATCCTCTAGTGGGCCCTGTGCTCACTGCACAGCACTATAGAGCTCGATTGGCATTTGCCATTGAACACCAGAATTGGCAGGTCCGCCACTGGCACCCTGTGCTTTTCACAGATGAGAGCAGGTTCACCCTGAGCACATGTGACAGATGTGAAAGGGTCTGGAGAAGCCATGGAGAATGTTATGCTGCCTGTAACATTGTTCAGCATGACCGTTTTGGTGGTGGATCAGTGATGGTCTGGGGAGGCATTACCATGGAGGGACGCACAGACCTCTACAGGCTAGACAATGGCACCCTGACTGTCATTAGGTATTGGGATGAAATCCTTGGACCCATTGTCAGACCCTACACTGGTGCAGTGGGTCCTGGGTTCCTCCTGGTGCACGACAATGCCTGGCCTCATGTGGGGAGAGTATGCAGGCGGCAGTTCCTGGGGGATGAAGGAATTAATATCATTGAATGCCCCCTATGCTTGCCTGACCTAAATCCAATAGAACGCCTCTGGGCTATCATGTTTCAGTCCATCCGACACCGCCAGGTTGAACCTCAGACTGTCCAGGAGCTCAGTGATGCCCTGGTCCAGATTTGGGAGGAAATCCCCCAGGGCACCATCTGTCATCTCATTAGGAGCATGCCCCGATGTTGTCAGGCATGCATACAAGCACGTGGGGGTCAAACAAACTACTGAGTACCATTTTGAGTTGCTGCAATGAAATTTCAGCAAAATGGACTAGCCTGCTGCATCATTTTTATACTTTGATTTTTGGGGTGTCTGAATTCAGTCCTCTGTAGGTTGATAATTTTTATTTCCATCAAATGATGGGGCATCATTACGTTCCTAACACATTACCCAGTCCATATCAGTATAGATATCCAGCATGAGATTTTTCCCCATTGAGATCTGATGTGTTTTCAAAGTGCTCCTTTAATTTTTTTATGCAGTGTATAAGCTGCTGGGTGATGGCTAAATGAAGTTAATCTGGTTATCTGCCATGCATGGGAGAAGCACAAGTTCACTTTAAAAACTAGGGACCATTCCTCATTAAACTGTTCTTTAGCGGAACCTTCAAAACCCCAAGATTACAGACAGCTTCATCCACCTGTCATAGACATTTTGAGAAAGTTTCAATCTTCATGTTGGAATTTGCATATAAGTAAATCGATGAAGAATGGATAAAAGACTGTGCTATGGTGGTGGGGTAGAGACGGAAACCTCAACAGGGAGATCTGAGCACTGGGGTCCTTTTAAAAAAAAAATAGTGGGGATTCCAACCCCACAAACGCCACACGTAACATTAATTTTGGATAAATTTGTTCTCTGAAAGTTTTCACATTTATCTAGTGTTCTTTGGCTTTCTAAAGAGGAATTTCACCCATTATGAAATACATATATATACCGTAGCTCCTGACTTTTAAAAAGCACATACCAGGTCAAAACGTCCAACTCTGATTTCCAAGAACCCAAAGTCCTCACAACTTGTTAGGTTTCTGTGCCGCCATCTTGAATTCGGAAACTAGCTGTGACTTTCTGATCACTCGCAGCCAGTCCACTACTGCACATCTACCAGATCATAGGACAAGGAGAGACTAGTTTTGTAGCCTCCTGGGATGTATGATGTGCGTCCAAGTAGGCTGCAGGTGGGGGGGGGGGAGCTGAGGGTAGCCTGGATGAGAAATGAAGAAGTGGGAGCACGTACCTTCTGGAAGAGGTACTTGCTACCCCCAAAAAAGTACTGAATGTGTTAGAGGCAGCGGGGAGGGATAGGGATCTGCACTGTCTAATATGTGGGTGAAGGTCCATTTTAAGACTTGTTCCGAGAACAGGGTCTTTCATTGTCACAATTTTTGAACTGACCATCCACCCCTCTATTACCACTAGGAGAGAGCTCTAGTTAATGATTATCAGATGCAGAGAACAAGGGTCTCTGAGTGGGAAAAATAAACAAAAAGTGGAAAAGAGCAAGGTTCTGAGAGATAACAGGAGAGAGAAGAGGCACAAGGAGGGCAGAAGAGTCATTGCCAATAGATCGCTTGCCACAATTTTGCAGCTTTCGTGGAGAGACCATCATAGACATGTTCAACACTGCTTGGCAATATTTCCTCTACTTATATGGCCTGGCCATCGACTCCCTCTCCATCTGTGACAGCAGTGACCAGCTGTCAGTGTCACACATCAACAGGAGCCAGGTAACCAACAGACCATTCCACTAGAGAGCCATAAAATGAAATTACAGTTCTAATATTTTATGATGGACTAAATTAGATCTATTGGGAATGGACAGACTCCAAAAAGTGGCACCAGTGAAACCTTAGGTTTTTTGTGATGGTGGTGATTGGCTCTCTAGTATAGTAAGTTGGAGAATTTTTAATACAAACTAAACACTGCTGAGATGTTTGTAAGGGTTTTATAGCATTTTAATTGCAACAATAGGCATTGTGGATAAAGTATATGTATAGCCAGCACTTTTTGTTTTAGTTTTGGGTAGAGTTGGGAAGGGATAAAACCCCTGTCAGATTATTTTTAGCTTTCTGTGACCCGTTGGGGTGGTCTACCTTCACTTCATGTCCCAGAGGTACAATAAAGGAAGATTCTTTATAGTGATGTGTACTCTTCTTTTACACAGTTGCCAGCAAAAAAAAAGGTACGCACTGTAAGATGAACCCCTAGCACTTGTTATGGCAACAATTCTGACATTTTGGATTTTCTATCACTTTCTGCATCATGACTAACAGAGGGTGGATCTATTTAGTGGGAACACAGAAAGCAAAAAAAAAAAAAAAAAACTAGGCCTAAACCAGACCTACTTAACCAAAAAATGTCTTGGCTATACATACATTTTAAAAAACTAAAGTTGGAAGCAGGGGTGGACTGACCATTTGGAAACTCGGGCACTGCCCGAGGGCCCAGGGTCAGTAGGGGGCCCCATGAGATGCCCCTGGTACCTTTTTCATAGGCTTTTTTGAGTTTGCGCAAGGACACAGGGGCCCCATGATCCCCTATTGCCCGGGGGCTCCATGAGTTGTCAGTCCGCCCCTGGTTGGAAGCATTACTCACAACCTGAAATTTTATGACATATTGGAATCTCTGTGTGTTTCTTTTCCTATAGAGAAATTAGAATAAATCTTTTTAAAAATTGACTTCTATGGTAAAATATTGTATTTTTTGACAAGTGACAAGTTTGTTGTGCTTGCTTTTGGCACAGGAGCATCACCACAGTGTATATGGGCACAGGAAGTTTTAGCACCATTAAATTGTACAAACATATTTAGTATGTTATGTATTTGCCACTAATTATCTTAGTTATGTTTTATTGTAAGATTACATTGATGTTTAGAGTTCTAACCCCTATCGCTAGTCCTCAATTTAACCTAACCCCAACCTAAACTATCTAACTCTGATTTAAATGACACCCTAATTTGTACCACTAATTCATAACCCTTAGGCCTCATGTACACTTGAACTCACCAAGTCGTTAAACTCTCCTGGCAGCAGAAAACTGCTAAACACGACATAAACACATGCAAACGCGGTACCTCGCTTACCCACGTTTAGTACTTGGACGTTTATTCATTTAAGTGGCCAGAGTATTTTCCATTGACATGGATAAACACCCAAGCGCTAAATGCGTTTTTGGTGAGTTTAGCATTTTTTGCCCAAAACATTCTTCTCCTGAACGCGATTATTCAGCGTTCAGAAGAGGAATGTATAACTGCCCGTAAACTCTGCTGCTCCTAAACTCTCGTAAAAGCCTAAGTGTGCATGGACACACAGGCTTTTATGGAGTTGAGTTCAGGGACTTTGGCAAAAGAACACCAACAGCTCCTAAACTCACGTTTAGGAGCAGCAGTGTACATGTGGTCTTAACTTAACCTCCCTATCTCTACTAACCTCTCAGGTAGGCCATAGATAAGTCGAAAACCAAATGAAAATTCTTGGTCGTTCATTTTTCGCATCATTAGAGTGGGAGCTGCAACACACAATGTTTGTGCTGCAATCGAAAGTGCCTGATCCAACATGCTGTATTTTGTTTAGAAAAAAACGAAACAAATGGTTGCAAAATTGTATGCGCCATTTTCGTTTTTCGATCAACAGGACCTTCGGCTTTCAATCCATCTATGGCCAGCCTCACACTAACCTCCTAAACTAGGGGTGTCAAACTGGCGGACCTCCAGCTGTTACGAAACTACATGTCCAATCATTCCTCCGTCTTTGGGAGTCATGCTTGTAACTGTCAGCTTTGCAATGCCTCATGGAACTTGTACTTTGGCAACAGCTGGAGGGCGGCCAGTTTGATACCCCTGTTCTAAACTAATAATAAACAATAGTGCAGCGCTAACAAGCTAAATCACTATAAATACTACTTCATGGGCTAAAAAAGCCAAAAGCACCTACATGTGAAATACTTAAATAAAAGTATAAACTATATAAAATGTGAAAATTATAACACATCTTAAGGTGACCAAATTATCTTAGTGCCCCATTCCTGTGCCAACAATTAATAGTAAAATAAAAATCACAAGCATAAATAACGTGATAATGCCACTTCAAATCTCATAAATGAACAAACACATAAATATATAAGTCCAATAAAATAATTCAGTGACGCAGCATACTTCATGCAATGTGCAATTAGTGCTCAATCGTGTAAGTGCCAACACACTTTTCCACTCCAGCTGCAGTGCCTCCTCACCTCCTTTCTATGACCCCTAGGGGCCACAGAGCTTTCAGGATCACCCTGGATCCTCAACAATTCCGTCTGGTAAACCTCCTTAGTTCTCATATTATGCCTCCTCCACCTTTTCTTCTCTGTGACTTATGAGGTCTTTTAGGCAGTATTTCTGTGAAATCTCACTCTCATATTAGTGAGCAAAAAAAGAGACCCTCCATAGTGTAGTAAATCAAACTTGCAGGCGTTTATTTATAAGCAGAAGTTACTCACATTGAAATACAGCCTCTTCCTCTCCCCTGCATGGGTAAACTGCATTCATGTGGTACTTCCTGGGAGTTTCAAGATGGCGTCCCGTACCGGAAGTGCGTCACTTCAAAACCGGAAGCTGCGTATCTGCGTACCTACGCGTTACGTCACGTGGTCTCGTGACTTCCTCGGGGGATAAACAAAAATTAGTTTGTTGCTGCCATGGATGCTGCCACATGGATGCTGTTACAAAAAACAGCCATTTTCCATGGATTTTCCAGCATGACCAATAAAAAGAAACAAGAAGATCTGCGAAAAACGGCCAACAGCATTTCCCCACTAATGGTGTGAATATCGGCTGATTTTTTGTTCGGACGAAAATTCGGCCGATAAACAACCCGTCTATGGCCTGCATTTCAAGAAAATGGTTGTTTTAGAAATGTTCATTCAATTTACTAGTGGTTTAGTGTGGACAAATATACAATTATTATCAACTACAGTGACAAGGAATAGGAGAAAGATGTAAAAAAAAATTCTAACCTGGCAGTACTAGGGTCGTCGGTTCCAATCCCAGCCACGGCCCCACCTGCCTGGAGTTTGCATGTTCTCCCTGTGCCTGCATGGGTTTCCTCCAGGTACTCCGATTTCCTCCCACACTCCAAAGACATGCTGGTAGGTGAATTGGCTCCTGTCTAAATTGTCCCTAGTATGTGTATGTATGAATGTGAGTTAGGGACCTTAGATTGTACGCCCCTTGAGGGTTAGGGACTGATGTGAATGTACAATATATATGTAAAGCGCTGCGTAAATTGACAGCGCTATATAAGTACCTGAAATAAATAAATAAATAAATAAATAATTTCCTATCTGATTGAAATTTGGAATCACATTCTACCCATGCTGAAACTGAATGTTAAAATTCTCAACATTGTCATAGCAATTAAATAAACATTTTCAGGACTTTCACATGGAATTTGTATAGTCAGTAGTGCTATTATCAAATACTCTGAAAATGATCTTTGTGAGAATGTTCACACTAAACTCTAACCCAGGGGCAGACTGACAACTCATGGGGCCACCGGGCAATAGGGGATCATGAGGCCCCTGTGTCCTTGCGCAAACTCAAAAAAGCCTATAAAAAAGGTACCAGGGGTATCTCATGGGGCCCTGTACTGACCCCGGGCCCTCGGGCAGTGCCCGAATTTCCAAATGGTCAGTCCGCCCCAGCTCTAACCATGTATGGCCAGCTTAACCCTACTCCTTTTTCCCCTCAACATAACTTGTCTAGAACAATAGACATTATCCTAATGCCAATATTTCTTCCATGCTGGAAATTTATTTCACCAACACAAAGTTGTGCTGTAATCTGTCAACAAAAAATGTTTTCGCTACTATAAAAAAAACTTAAAAAAAAAAACTCTTGCGAAAAGAAATTGGAAATGTGTGTGGTGCACACAGGTAGTTAATTTCCCGGCTTGCAGAACTGTCCCATCTGAAAGAGGTCTGTTTCTCTCTCTATGCCCAGCAATCTGGTAGTGGAGCTACTATCAATGGAGGTCTTGGAGGTCTTCACATGTGTACCTCTTGTACTACATTCTCTGTCAATAGATTAGATAACGGTGCACAGCAAAGTCAACAAACCTACACAATATCTACATTACCCCTTATTATGAAACTACAATCAACACTGACCACTGAGAGCAGATGGGGAATACAACACAGTCTGTGTTCATTATTATCCAGATAGAGGATACTCAAAAGTATAAAGACTATTGGATTGGGTTGGGTTGGGTTGGGTCGGGTTGAATTGTGCATGGCTTTATCACACTGGATACCAGAAAGATCCGCAAGCAAGGAACCTGATTCTAGCTTTGTGAGTGATGGTAAGAATTCGGTCAGACCATGTGTATTCTGTGCAAGGGAATGTAAGAAAGGCTCCCTATTACACATAGAGATGAGGTTCAGGTTTGTGGTGAAACCACTGGGATTCAGGAGGTTTGCGAAGCACAAACTTTTGGCTGAAAACTTTGCAGGATTTCCACCAGAAATAGAAACAATTGAGTACTGACGTGATCAGGGGCGGACTGACAACTCATGGGGCCCCCGGGAAATAGGGGATCATGGGGCCCCTGTGTCCTTACCCAAACTCAAAAAAACCTATGAGAAAGGTACCAGGGGCATCTCATGGGGCCCGCTACTGACCCCGGGCCCTCGGGCAGTTTCCAAATGGTCAGTCCGCCCCTGGACGTGATACTTTTTTTTTTTTTGCACTAACATACAATTTTGAAGACAAGCTTTCGGGGTATGTCCCCTTCTTTAAGGTCCAGGCAGTACTGCCTGGACCTGAGTACTATAAAAAAAGTATCGCATCAGTACTCAATTGTCACAGAATCATTTAAAAGAATAGATAACTCAGCTCCTTCAATAAAAAATGGAAGGCTCACGGAGGCCATATACTCAGTGTGTCTTGGAGTTTTTAGGTGGAGTTAGGATACTATTTTTACATTTTTGTTCTTTTTTATTTGTTACACGTTCTCTTTCACTTAGCATAATCTAAAAACAAAAATTAGCACGTTCTTTTCTGAAAACTCCAAAAATACAGTTTTCCTCAGCCATGCACAGGGAGATAGGGAGTTAGGATGAATTCCAGGAAGAGTCATTTTTACATTGGTCCAGGACCACACACACCCCACCCTCAACACCCATGTCCTTTATCCCCTTCACATCCCCCACATCCATGTCCTCTACCCCTTCACACACACCCCACCCTCAACACCCATGTCCTTTACCCCCTTCACATCCCCCACATCCATGTCCTCTACCCCTTCACACACACCCCACCCTCAACACCCATGTCCTTTACCCCCTTCACACCCCCCCCCCACATCCATGTCCTCTACCCCTTCACACACACCCCACCCTCAACACCCATGTCCTTTACCCCCTTCACATCCCCCCCCACATCCATGTCCTCTACCCCTTCACACACACCCCACCCATGTCCTTTACCCCCTTCACATCCCCCCCCACATCCATGTCGTCTACCCCTTCACACACACCCCACCCTCAACACCCATGTTCTTTACCCCCTTAACATCCCCCCCACATCCATGTCCTCTACCCCTTCACACACACCCCACCCTCAACACCCATGTCCTTTACCCCCTTCACAACTGTAACCAGCATTTTTTGGCAGGAGTGTTTCTTGGCTGGGAAAAAACTGGGGGTGGGGGGGTAAAAAAAAAAAGCTAAAAAATGGTAAAAATGCAAACGTGGCAAAAAGCTGCTAAACGCGAATGCAAAAACAATAACAGGCTCTCAAAAACCTGCGGTTTTAACGTGACTTTACACAGCTAACGCCACCAGCGTTATTAAAACGCCCAGTGTGCATGGAACCTTCAAGTTAAACGTGGCAAACCGGCATTTTTGGAAGTTCATATATGAAGAAAAAAATTTTTTGGGAGGGTAAAAAAAAAAAAAGGCAAAGAAATGCAAACGCAGCTAAAGGCTAATGCAAAAACGCTAAAAAGCTCTGAAAAACTTGCTTTTTTAACATGACTTTACAGAGCTAATGCCACCAGTGTTATTAAAATGCCCAGTGTGCATAGAACCTTCAAGTTAACCAGCAGGTAATTGGTTGCTAGGCAGTCTGAGCAACCAATAACCAGCTTGTTAATAGGAAAAGTTAACTTTGGCAGCTCCCGCCCAACCCCTCTCCCCACCCAGTGCTTTGCTGCCTCCTGCTCTCCGCTCTAGGAGAATGACAGGGATGGAGGCTGGGAGGAGAATACGGCCTTTCCCAACCCCCCACCCTGTCCCCATCCCCGTCCCCGTCCAGTATTTGCTGCCTCCCACTCGCCGCTCTAGGAGAATGACAGCAGGCACAGGCTGGCACAGCTTTAAGTGGCATTCTCTGATTGGTTGAGAAGGATAGGTGGGGTGGTGAGGTCACAATCTCCACTTTGTCCTATCAGAGAACACTTTGCATTCTTTGTAAAAATGGAAAGTGATACCTGCATGGTGCCCATGTTGAGTGGGGAGCTCCTATGTTTAGTAAGCAGCAGTACACCTGCTCAGGATGGGACGCAGAAGCTAGTGGCTAACTATAGTAGTGGGATCCCATTGGCATGACCAAGCTGGACCAATGCATCTATGTAAAAAATTTCCATACCAGCAATTCAGTTTCAATATTTAACATACCGTAATTAACCTTGTCTGTACTCAATTAATTATTGAGTATCAATTATTTAACTCAATTAACCTTGTACTGTAATCAGTGCAATCTTCTTAACAAACAAACCTAAATACTGTAATATTAATAAATCAAACCCACTGTTTGCAGCTTACAACGTACAGTGATTTCCCCACCCCTTAAAAGAAAGACATAAACAAAAGATGTAGCGCAAGCTCTATTCATTAACACCACATATAAAAAATAACTTAAATGCCCCAAAATAAAAGTCCAAAGAAGTTAAAGTGGAAGTAAAGTCCACATTAAAACTTGTACCTACAGGTGAGTTTATAATAAGGCTTACCTGTAGGTACAGTGAACTTGCACAGTGAACTAAACAGGAGATATTCACATAACATGCAGCTGGTGTCATCACCAGCGCATGGGCTCTTAAGAGACAGTATATCATGCCGGAAGGTTCCCACACACATTATTATTATTATCACACAGTATTTATATAGCGCCAACAGTTTGCTCAGCGCTGTACATTACAATGGGGGACAATACATGAGACAGTACAGTAACAATACAATAAAATACACGAGGGGTTCGAGGGCCCTGCTCCTTGGAGCTTACAATCTAGGAGGGAGGGGACAGTGGTACAGGAGGAAATAGCTGTGGGGGATGGAGTGATGGGGAGAGCAGAGGAGATCAGCAGTTAGGTGAGGGCGGGTAGGCTTCTCTGAAGAGATGGGTTTTCAGGGTGCGTCTAAAGGTGTGGAGGGTAGGTGACAGTCTGATGGATTGGGGTAGTGAGTTCCAGAGGATGGGGGAAGCCCTGGAGAAGTCCTGGAGATGGGCATGGGAGGAGGAGACCAGGGAACTGGAGAGTAGGAGGTCTTGTGAGGAGCGGAGAGTGCGTTTTGGGTGGTAGATGGATATCAGGTTGGTGATGTAGTTTGGGGCAGTGTTATGAACAGCTTTGTACATCAATGTTAGTATTTTGAATTTAATGTGTTGGGCAATCGGAAGCCAGTGGAGGGATTGGCAGGGGGGGGGGGGTGGATACGGAGCGGTTGTTAAGGTGGATGAATTCAGGATAGACTGAAGCGGGGATAGCCTGAGTTGGGGTAGGCCAGCGAGGGGGGAGTTACAGTAGTTAAGTCGTGATATGATAAGGGAGTGAATGAGTTGCTTTGTAGTTTCTGGAGTTAGGAACGTGCGTATTTTGGAGATGTTGCAGGGGTGGAGTCTGCATGAATTTGTCAGTGATTGGATCTGGGGCTGGAAAGATAGATTGGAGTGTAGAAAGACACCTAGTACTCTGGCTTGCGGGGTGGGGCTGATGGTTGGCGTTGTTGGTCGTGATGGAGAGGTCGGGGGGGGGGCGTGGGCTGGAGGGAAAACTAGGAGCTCGGTTTTGGCAAGGTTTAATTTGAGGAAGTGGCGTGACATCCAATCTGATATGTCGTTCAGAAGGCTAGTGATTCGAGCAGAGACTGAAGGGGTGAAGTGAGGGGTAGAGAGATAGATTTGAGTGTCATCGGCATAAAGATGGTAGTTGAAGCTGTGGGAATGTATCAGTTGACTAAGGGAGGAGATGTAGATGGAGAAAAGAAGGGGCCTGAGGACAGAACCTTGGGGGACCCCTACAGAGAGGGGAAGTGAGGGTGTGGTGTCAGCATTATAGGTAGGAAGAAAGCCAGGAGAGAGCGGAGTCTCTGAGGCCAAAAGAGTATAGTCTTTTGAGGAGGAGGGGGTGGTCAACCATGTCGAAAGCTGCAGAGAGGTCGAGGAGTAGTAGCACTGAGTAGTGGCCGTTGGCTTTGGCGGTTAGCAGGTCGTTGGTGAGTTTGAGTAGGGCGGTTTCGGTGGAGTGTAGGGGACGGAAGCCAGATTGTAGGGGATCAAGGAGGTTGTTGTCGGTGAGGTGGGAGCTTAGGCGATTATAGGCTAAGCGCTCAAGGAGTTTGGATGAAAATGGCAGCAGGGAGATGGGTCTAAGGTTGTTTAGGTCGGTGGGATCCAGGGAAGGTTTTATAAGTATGGGAGTGATGTGCGCCAGTGTATGTGAGGGGAGGGGAATGTGCCAGTAGAGAGGGAGAGATTATAGATGTGAGTGAAGGAGCGTAGGATGGAGGAGGAGGGTGATCGTAGGAGTTGTGTGGGTACAGGGTCAAGGGGGCAGGTGGTAAGGCGAGCTTCAGAGAAGACATGCGCAGGAGTGACTTCATCTTGGCCTCGGCCATTCATAAGGCTGGAGCCTGCGAACCCGGAAAGAAGACCTGGTGAAGATGGAAATGCTGGGGAGCCTTGACAGCGCTGCGCTGGAGGGCACTGTGTAAAGGTAAGTCAGTTGTAATGTACCAGTATGCAGTACATATTAGTACATTATGACCTAATCCTACAGGGGCCCTTTTTCTTTTTTTTTTTTTGCAGTTCACTACCACTTTAAGAGAAAATAAATATTAAAATGTGTTTCCAGTCACCAGTATTGTCCACAGGCTCCAACAATCTTCAACTTAGGAATAACCCATGATCTGCACACAGTCACCACCCATGCTCAGTGTATGCTCACCTCCAGATGAGACCAGGGGCGGACTGACCATTCGAGCACTCGAGCACTGCCCGAGGGCCTGGGGTCAGTAGGGGTCCCCATGAGATGCCCCTGGTACCTTTTATAGGCTTTTTTGGGTGTGGTTTGAGTGTGGGCAAGGACACAGGGGCCCCATGATCCCTTATTGCCCGGGGGCCTCATGAGTTGTCAGTCCACCCCTGGATGAGACCCCCGATTATTATCAAGGTCCAGAAGCACAAATGCCACCTCACGGGCACTGATCAGATGGCTTACCATTGAAGTCCTTATCTTCTCCACTCTCCTCTAATATGGACATTCACTCATGCAAAAGAATAGAGACTGATAGTGCTCCCAGTACATAAAAGGACAATTTACATAAAATAAATATATAAAACAAGTATGAGCACACTCAATGCTATATACATCGCACGGAACAATAAGTAGCTCGCCTCTCACCCAAGGCTCTGCTGACCTCAAGATGGCCACCACATAACTTCACTGACATAGCTGTGCTTCCATAAGCAGTAAGCCTGGTCCACGGGCTTCTTCAGTAGGAAGCAGTCCATACTGTAAATTAGATTTGTATTGAGCTGTATTGTAATTGCACTGTCCCCTTTATATTGTAAAGTGCTGTGCAAACTGTTGACGTATATCTTGTATTATAATAATAATAATTTGTACACTGCCTATTCTAACAAAGGGTTCAAGATCTAAAAACGTGGCTTCTGTATTGTATGCTAATAGGAGGAAAGTCAGTGTATTCAGAATAGCTTGTAGTCAGCCCAAGACCTGCTGCAAACACCTACAAAGGCAGAAAATATTTTTAAAAATTTTTTTGTGTGAATGGAAACACATAACAAAAATACAATGGGGTGTTTCAAAAATTTTACTGTAAAATACACTTTAAATTATGAGCCAGCCAAAAGGCCAGTGTCAACGCTTTTGTTCACTTTATACATATCATACAAGTGTATGAGAATGAAAAAACAGCTAAGGCAAGCTAAATGAAAATCAAAAGATGGTCAACTGCGTCAGTCCATGAATTGTGAATGATCTCAAACACATCTGAAATTGATAACAAAGCACCATTGACACTGGCCCATAACATATTGGGTATTTTTGTGTACTATCTGTGAACCTCAAAATGGATTCTGAGACCCCGTTTGTTACCCTGACCCACAGATTGTGCATTTGTGCTATAAATTAAACCTGGAGGCCTCACTATGAGCTCTCCATGATTGATATTTTGTCCAGTGGTTGACTTTATATTAAACTCCTGGCAGTTCCCGTTGCAGTACTTGGGGAGGTGGCATTTCTTAGCTGCGGCTGCACATCCTAGAAGCCAGGAGCTGGAGATCTTCAAGGTCATGGATAACGCCCAGTTCAACGTCCAGGAAAGCATGGAGAGAGAGAAACTGGAATTCACTGCATCCATCAGAGTGTGAGATAAACCGTATGTCTCTATCACCCTATCCCTGCTGTCTTCTGTTATCTTCCATCTACCCCCTAGAGGTGGTCAATTATACACAGGATGTTATTGTTCCATGATATAAATATTTTTCAAACATATCACAATGTAAAGACCTTAGATGATCAAAGATGGTGACAGTACATTGTAGAAGATGGTTTTCATGCTTTTTGATGAATCTGTTGATGTAACACTTCACTTCTACAGCACCTCCTGGGTCAGAATGGAAATTTGCCTTGAGCCCTACAGCAATAAAACACTCAACTAGGCATGTTGGGTGAAGCTAATGACTGCATACTCCATGTGTCACCAGTTAAAACCCTTAATGACTAGCATTCTCACGTTAGGACAAAAATCTGCAATTGTCCTTGACAGTGTATAGTGAAGTGTAGTATGCATTCTACAGACTCAGCCATGGCCATATTAACCACTTCCACGCTGGTCAGATTCTGACACTTTTAACATAATTTTTTTTTTGCTAAAAAAATTACTTAGAACCCCCAAACATTATACAGTGGGGAAAATAATTATTTAATCCCTTGCAGATTTTGTAAGTTTGCTCACTTACAAAGAAATGAAGGGTCTATAATTTTTATCATAGGTGTATTTAAAATGATAGAGACAGAATATCAACCAAAAATCCAGAAAAAAACACAATACAAATATTATGAATTGAGTTGCAGTTTAGTGAGTAAAATAAGTATTTGATCCCCAATCAAAACATGACTTAGTACTTGGTGGAAAACCCTTTTTGTTCTCTAAATCCTTAAGGTTTCTTGGCTATCACTTGGCAACTCGAAGTTTCAGCTCCCTCCATAAATTTTCTATAGGATTAAGGTTTAGAGACTGGCTAGGCCACTCCATGACCTTAATGAGCTTCTTCTTGAACCACTCCTTTTTGCCTCGGCGGTATGTTTTGGGCCATTGTCATGCTGGAAGACCCATCAATGACCCGTCTTCAGTGTTCTGGCTGAAGGAAGAAGGTTCTCATCCAAGATTTTACAATACTTTGCCCTATCCATTGGCCCCTCAATGCGGCAAAGTCAGCCTGTACCTTTAGCAGAGAAACAGCCTCAAAGCATTATGTTTCCACCTCTGTGCTTGGCTGTAGGGATGGTGTTCTTAGGGTCATAGTCAGCATTTTTCTTCCTCCAAACATGGCGAGTCAAGTTAATGCCAAAGAGACAGCCACTTAAATCACTTCTACTTTACAGGCCATCGTCTGCTGTAAATTTTGATATTGGGGCAGGCATCATCCTGGTATAACTACTGATAGCCCAGGATTACATATGACGTCCACCTGGGATAAGGGGTTAAGGTGGATCTTGCTGAGGTATAAGGACCTCCAAAAAAAGAGTGTTTATGCTCACTTGTCCCACCATTCACATTTGACACTTCAGGGCATGTTAGATGCTTGGTCCCCCACTGTGCTCTGTGGTTTCTTCTACCAGCCTCTATATCACTACAAAACACAATGATGAAGGAGTAAGTGGAAGGAACCACAGCATGCAGCAGGGGACACAGGTATCAGAAGGTGTTTATTGGATGGTTCCTGAATAGCACAAAGACTGGAGAAACGGGAGGCAGGACAGTTGAGTATAAACTCTTCTTTTGCAGGTCGTATTTTTTATTTTTTTTAATTTAGCAACAGAGTCTTTTAAAAGCTTAGTGGTTTTATACATATTTTCTTTCCTTAATTTCTAGAAAAAAATATATTTTTAAAAATATTTTTTTTAATTCAGGTAAACATAAAATAATGTATGTTGTTATTTTGTATTCTTTTACTAAGGCAGCAGGTGGCACTTTAGGATCTTCATCATATGGTTTTATCTACCTCTAAAAAAGCCTAATGTTTATAGACCTTAACAGCTGAAATTTACTTACAAAGGTGGTCTGTGAATGAGCAGCAGTGACTACTCCCTCATCTGAAGGAAGAAAGAGGGGCCTCATGGCAGGCGGCCACTGCTGTTCTGCTTCTTCAACTAACTAACAGTGCTTTGGGAGTCCTTTGTCATTGAATGTTTATTTATTAGAAAAATATAAATATATTAGTAGAAACCAAAAATGTCTAAACATTGGGTGTCATTCAACCCCAGAAATAGAGTGAAGCTGGATAGCAGATAGGTGAGTCTTCAGGGGATAACACCAGAAGTAACGTGAGTAATACAGTGAAGTTAAAGCTGATCTCACTACAGCTCAGCTCCATAGAAGACAGGCCATGATTCTGCAGCACAGAACCATGACTTTTAAAGAAAACTGCAACAAGTAAAATGCTGACTTAGCTAGGAGGGATTAGTCAAATTCAGCTGGACTTGTTTTGTGATGTTGAGACATTTCACCACCATTCCAAGTGACTCCCTCAGTTCTAATGAATGTACATGAACATACCCCAGTATTGATAGCCACACATGTAACTCTGTAGCCTTAAAGTGTTTCCAAACACCTGAAAAAAATAAGAATATATTCAGCTTACCAGTACTTAGAAGTGGCGACTGTATTAGTTTTTTTTTTTAGGATTTTTTCACTTTCTTTTCAGCTGATGATTCCACCAGTAACACAATTTCTGTCCTAGGGTGACAATGCTCCCTCACTGTACTATATTATTACAGGAGCAGTGTTGTCACCCTAGCAGGGCCAGATTAATGAAGGGGCTATCGGAGATGCAGCTCCAGGCCACTATCTTAGTATAGGCCTAGCCACCCAAAAAGAACAGGCCACACACGGAAAGTAATGGGCTGGTGGGGAGAGGTCTCCCTTGACTGACCCTGCATTCAGCACACACCGCCTAGGCCAGGTGGCAGGATTATTGACAGGCACCAGGTGGGCAGTTCTACGGAAGCCTGGTATTTAACTTCTGTAGTGTTGTGTTAGGCCTGGGGCTTCCATAGTGTTGGGCCTGCATGGCCGCGCCCTTTACCCTCAGGGTGCACGTTGACGCATGGCTCTTATGGAAGCCTGGCAAATGAAATGCCATGCTTCTGTAGCATTACCTCTGCATGGCTGCCCCATTTCCAATTTGGGCACACCAGCACAGGCTCCTGGAAACTCAGGAGGGCAGCCAGTAAGAGGAGAGCTGGGATATGAGGTTACTTATGTCATATCATCATATCCCTCCTAAAAATGCCCACCAAAATACTTAGCTCTAGTCCTGGCCCATGATGCTCTTAATCCGGCCCTGCAACCTAGGACAGTAAGGGGTTGATTTACCAAAACTGGAGAGTGGAAATCTGGTGCAGCTGGCGTGGTAGCCAATTAGCTGCTATTTCCAGCTGGTTAACCTCCCTGGCAGTATGATTATGTCAGGAATTTTGTACCAAAAGCGGTACCATTTTTTTGCATGGAAATTTGGTGTTATGTATTGTAGGCCTGCAATTCTTAGTAATTACTTACTTAATAAATACTCATAAAAAATAATAATATAATAATAATAAATTTAATTCAATAATATAATCAAACCAAAAACACTGAAATTTGAAATATAGCAAGTGGTTCTGATTTACTATCGCTGTTCTCTAGCCGGTCTAAAACCGATTTTGACCTAAAGGGACGCTTTTTGGACGCCATGGACTTTTCTAAGTTTCCAGGCAGAAAGAACAGTCAAAATGTAGGCAGGGCACAGGACAAAGCAGTAGGGACAAAATATATGTGAAATGCATTGAAACAGCAATGTTTTACTATATAATCATTTTTAAAAAAACTACATTTTTTAAAAATTTCAAATTTGCCGCCGGTTCCGGCGTCCGTACGTCCCGACGTCACAGGGACCAGAACACAGAAGCCGGATGCCGGCATCGGCCGGAAGAGATGGCCGGGGATGCTGCAGGGGACAAGGTAAGCGCTGCAGGGACCCCCTGAGCAACGCCGCATGGTAAGCCCGAGTGTAGCTCGGGGTTACCGCTCTTCGTACTGAAATTTTACCCCGAGCTACACTCAGGAATACCGCCAGGGAGGTTAAGCTTTGACCAAAAAACATAGAAACTGATTGGCTACCATGACAGCTGCACCGGATTTTGCATTCTACAGTTTTAGTAAATCAACCCCTTAGTGTTTACGGACTACAAAACATATCCTCCTCTCCTCTTCTCCAGTACACAGTTGGGAGGTGTTTTGTAGTCCTAACACTTTTACTGATATTTACTGGCATTATTTAAGACAACAGGATGGCACTGGATTTCTGGTCAGGTCAACCACTTATAACACAGGCATTGTTATTGGGGAAGATTTACTAAAGAAACATAGACTGCACTTTTCAAGTGCAGTTGCACTAATTTTCCCCAGAGCTTGGTGAATGTGGTGAAGCTCTGCTGATTTCTATCATCCAGTTGTGCAAACAAAATGCAGTTTTTTTTATATTTTACTTGCACCTGATTGGGTATTCTTTACAAAGTGAAGTTACATTGCATTCACCAAGCTCCGGGGAAAATGATTTCAACTAAAATGATTTTATTAAAAGAGGTATAGACTCCAGAGAGAGAGATATCATATTACCCCGGTACAAATCATTAGTAAGACCTCATCTGGAATATGCAGTTCAGTTTTGGGCAACAATTCACAAAAAGAACATTGGGGAACTGGAGAAAGTACAGAGAAGGGCAAACAAACTGATACGAAGCATGGAGGAGATCAGCTATGAGGAAAGATTAGAGGAACTGAATGTATTCTCTCTTGAGAAGAGGAGATTAAGGGGGATATGATCTCCATGTATAATACATAAGGGGGGATATGATCTCCATGTATAATACATAAGGGGGGATATGATCACCATATATAATACATAAGGGGGGATATGATCTCCATGTATAATGCATAAGGGGGGATATGATCACCATGTATAATACATAAGGGGGGATATGATCACCATGTATAATACATAAGGGGGGATATGATCTCCATGTATAATACATAAGGGGGGATATGATCACCATGTATAATACATAAAGGGGGATATGATCTCCATGTATAATACATAAGGGGGGATATGATCTCCATGTATAATACATAAGGGGGGATATGATCAACATGTATAATACATAAGGGGGGATATGATCTCCATGTATAATCCATAAGGGGGATATGATTACCATGTATAATACATAAGGGGGGATATGATCTCCATGTATAATCCATAAGGGGGATATGATCACCATGTATAATACATAAGGGGGGATATGATCTCCATGTATAATACATAAGGGGGATATGATCTCCATGTATAATACATAAGGGGGGATATGATCTCCATGTATAATACATAAGGGGGGATATGATCTCCATGTATAACACATAAGAGGGGATATGATCTCCATGTATAATACATAAGGGGGGGATATGATCACCATGTATAATACATAAGGCGGGGATATGATCACCATGTATAATACATAAGAGGGGATATGATCACCATGTATAATACATAAGGGGGATATGATCACCATGTATAATACATAAGGAGGGATATGATCTCCATGTATAATACATAAGGGGGGATATGATCACCATGTATAATACATAAGGGGGGATATGATCACCATGTATAATACATAAGGGGGATATGATCACCATGTATAATACATAAGGGGGATATGATCTCCATGTATAATACATAAGGGGGGATATGATCTCCATGTATAATACATAAGGGGGGATATGATCACCATGTATAATACATAAGGGGGGATATGATCACCATGTATAATACATAAGGGGGATATGATCTCCATGTATAATACATAAGGGGGGATATGATCTCCATGTATAATACATAAGGGGGATATGATCTCCATGTATAATACATAAGGGGGGATATGATCTCCATGTATAATACATAAGGGGGGATATGATCACCATGTATAATACATAAGGGGGGATATGATCTCCATGTATAATACATAAGGGGGATATGATCTCCATGTATAATACATAAGGGGGGATATGATCACCATGTATAATACATAAGGGGAATATGATCTCCATGTATAAATACATCAGTGGTTCATATAGTGAACTCGGTGTAGAGTTATTCACCTTGAGGTCATCACAGAGGACAAGGGGGCACTCTTTACGTCTGGAGGAAAAGATATTTAGTCTCCAAACACAGAAAGGTTTCTTCACAGTGAGAACTGTGAAAATGTGGAATAGACTCCCTCAAGAGTTGGTTCTGGCCAGCTCAGTGGATTGCTTCAAAAAAGGGCTGGATTGTTTCTTAGATACACAGAATATAACTGGATACTAACATTTATAGGTAAAGTTGATCCAGAGAATATCCGATTGCCTCTCGGGGGATCAGGTAGGAATTGTTTTCCCAGCAGGAGCAAATTGGATCATGCTTTGCTGGGGGGTTTTTTGCCTTCCTCTGGATCAACTGTGGGTATAGGATTATAACTGGATGGACTTTTGTCTTTTTTTCACCCAGATTAACTATATCTATCTAACTGCACTTGCAAGGTGCACAGTCTATTTGCCTTTAGTACATCAACCCCATAATGTTTTCAATGGTGTATTGAACTGGTAAAAGGGAGCAAACAGGAGTAGTCCATTGTTAGGGTGTGCCTACACTTTAATTCAATTACCATATCAAGGCAGAAGCCTTGTGAAAGTTGTGAAAGCCTTTGAGACCATCCTGTTCTAACAACATATTCCATTCACCAGCATACCATGAAGTCTGGGGCTGGTGTCAGTGATTTGAGTTTCATGGCTTAAAGCCCAACTCTGGGAAAATGTAAAATGATCCCTTGCAGCGGGGCTGCACTCACACTACAAGGGTTAATAACTTGAGGAGAATTTGTTTTCCTTAACTGATCCTCCCCTCCCCTGGCAGATGGCAATCCCCCATGCCCAGATGGTGGGCTGTCCTTCAGCATCATCACATCCAGTGCAGTGTCCCTGTATACTTGGATGCCTCCTTCTAGTATCAGACAGGCATTTCTCCCGAAAACTCTCCAGACCAGATCCTCAGTGAAATCCCTCAATCAGATTCAGAAAGTTTCAGCAAACCAGCCTCCCAGCTCTAGCCTAGCTGGGACCTCAATGAGCACATGTGGAACTACAGCTGGGTTGACCAGAAAGGCCGCACCCCATCAGGGTGGGAACTTCTCCTCCAGGACAAGAACAAGGCTGCCTCAGGTGCCATAATATTTATACACTCCCAAGCCACCTACTGGGCACCCGCCCCCTAGGATTGGTTGAGGCAACATAAATATTCAGGCTGTTGAGTTGTTTCTTCCAGCCCACTACATTCTAGAATCCTCCAGAATGCGGGGGGAGTAGTCAAACCTGCGGTCAGTGAAGCCTAGAACAGCCCAAAGCAGTCACAAACTGCTCCACTGATTACAGGGGAGCTAAAAGATCTATATTTACCTAGCCTATCTAGCAACCTATCTAGGAGGGTGCTACAATAGTCCATTGGAAATGTAGATTGGAAATGCGCTTTAACTCTGCATGCTCCAACAAAATGTTTAATTTGACATAGAAACCCACCATTCATCTACATTATATCTCTATTCTGTGTTGTGTCTGTTGGTCATCCATTTACACTGGTCTCTTTCTTTCCAGTAAGGATGGCTCATGTATTCCACGTAGATGGATTTATCTGCTAAATGAAGGCAGCACAGAACTCCGGACAGAAGGTGAGTGATCAGCACAATAGTACAAATAGATCCCATCTTATCTGATTTAGAGTGCTCACTGGCCAATTTTAATTGTATCCTGTTGGCAGGACATCCAGACAGACTAACTGAGCTGTTCTCCTGTCATTGCCCCGATTGCATCATCCTGAAGGAAACCGATAACGGCACCAACAGACTCCTGGTCTACTGTAAGTTAATTTAGCCAACACAGAAAAAATAGCTCACCAACCGACCTTCCTGCCTAAGCCCATCTGGAAGATGGGACAAAGTTCCACCTTGGTGTCTTGCCACATGTGGTTGTGAGAGAACATATTTTTTTCACAGTGAAATTGCTCAAGGCTGCTCCACTGCTCAGGAACTGTCTTCCGAAGTCTGCTAGAAAACTGACACATCTGGGAATGTCAATCCTATTGGTCCCCTTCAGCTCTCCGTGGTTCCACTATTGTGTCATATAATGATGTGAAGGTTATCGGGAGGAATTAGTAAGACCTGGGGAAAACTCATGAGAGTGTCTCGGAAATGTTGCTTTTCCAGCAGACTTTGGTGGACCATGTCTCAGAATCGGATCAGAGATTAACAGTGCAAGCAGTAGAAGGGTAAGTATACAAACTCTTGTTATATGGGTACATCATTTCCTGGAAACTATAGTATACAGTACTGTGCAAATTACTTGGGACAAACAGGATATTACAATGAGACAATTTCAGGTTTACAAAACGAATTTATTTACAACCTGTCAGTAATGGATATGAATTCTCTTAGCTTTAATTACCTCCCTTACCCTTTAGGCATTGATGCCACTCATTTTTCACACAAATCATTCACTTCAGCGTCTTTAAGCCACACTTGGAGAACTCTTTCTATCACTTTAATTTTTGTCCTAAAATCCATCTTTCTTATGCAAGCCTTCACAAGGGCCCACAGGTTTTCTATCAGTTTAAGTCTGGTGAATTTCCTGGCCTTTTAAATACTTTTAATTTTTGTTGGGAAAAAAGTCCTTAGTTACATTGGAATTGTGGCAGGGAGCTAGGTCTTGCTGGAACACTCTGGCTCCATCAGGAAACCGCTTCTTTAGTATCAGGGTTAGTTTAGCCGTCAGAACACTTTCATACTTATTACTCTTCATCATGCCTTCAATGGGATGAAGTGTTTCTGGTCCATAAGCAGTAAAGCACACCCAAAACATGACTTTAGGTAGATGTTTAGGGGTTTGCTGGAAGTGGTTATTTGCCGAATGAAGTTTGACCTATATCCATGGACATAAGACGGGTTTTGTCTGAGAATATCACATACTCCACTGCTCCAAAGTTTAGTCTCTATGTTTCTTTGCCCATAATAACTGCTTCTTCTTCATAGTGGGTGTGAAAGGCTGCCTCTTTGGGCATCTGGCTCTGTGACCACACTGGAGTCAGCAGCGCACAGTGGAAGCATCCATGAGATGTAAGCTCCCTTTTGATATCCCATCTGGTCTTCTTTGGGTTATGATGTTAATTCTTCTGATTAGACCATCATCCCTCAGCGTAGTCCTTCTTTTTTTTCCACATTCTCCTTTCCGAGAAGTGTCCTCATACTCTTGATCCAATTTTACAATCCAAATTGATTTCCCCACCTCAATTGCATTTGATATCTCCAAAACCATTAATTCAGTATTTTCTCTCAAAACAATCATTTTCAGGAAGTGATATCCATCTACATCTATACCTCATGCACACAGGACGTGAGAAAAACTCCCCTAGAAGCCTTCCACCTGGCAGCAGCGGTGTTGCATAAAAAAACGCCTGATGCTTGTAAAAATATCTAACACTTTTACAAGAGTTTAGACACGTTTACAAGCATCCAGTGCTTGGGCGTTAATTCATTTAAATGTCCAGATTAATAATTTATTCTGGCCATCAAAATTAATTAGCGCTGAAGCATCAAGTGTTTTTTGGCCAAAACACTGCTGCTCCTGGACATACCGGCCCTGTTATTTTTTTCCTGCCTGTAAATGATCCTGCCAATAAAAGTCTATGCATGCATGGAGACATAGGATAACATGGGAGGCCATTTACAAGCAGTAAAAAAAAATGCATGACACCCCTAAAAGTGACTGAAAAAATGCCCTGTATGCATGAAGCCTAAAAATAATAAAATGATAAGGAATGTTGTAAACCAACTTTAATCATGACCTCATTGTGAGAAATATCAATTCAAACTGAAGCGAAAGAGTGAAAAGCAGGAGGACTTCTCAAACAAGTTTAGTCATGAAGAATCAATCTGTAGCAAGTATATATTTGCATAGGCTCAATATAGAGTCTTGAATCAGTGCTTGCAGGCTTGCCATAACTAATCTGCACAGTATTGTAGCTACAAGGTCACTACAAAAACCCACTACCTATAATTATTTTATAAAAGTGAGGTACAGCACGTATGAAAATAAAAAAAAGCAGTTCTTGGGCTGAACCTTGTATTACCTACTCTTGTGTTCTCCTGAACATCGGTGCTAACAGACCCATAAGAAGACTGCAGGAAAAAAGGGTATGTACTGTATAATGTGATTTTGTTTTAAGTAGTGAAGGTGTTGGGGGCTTCAGGAAGAGCAGAAGGTGGAGGCTTCAAGGAGGGCAAAGCTGGAGGGTAAGGCTGGCCATACACTATACAATTGTCTTACAATTTTCTTACAATTTCTGCCCAATATTCTTTAGATTTACCTTCAACTATGTAGTGCAAAGGCCTGTCTAATTGGATACAATTGAAAGTGTTTTTTTAGGTTTGATCTCATATTATATGGTTTTTGGTAAATCTAAAGCAAAAATCTCAATAAAATGATATAATGTATGGTCAGTCTAAGGCTGGCCATACATTATACAATTTTCTTGATAAATTGGACAGAAAATTGTAATACAATTGAATAGTGTATGGCCAGCCTTAGAGTGGAGTTGGGCTTTAATGGGACTGTATAGACAGAAGGTTTTTTACTTTAATGCATTCTCTAAGGCTGGCCATACCCTATACAATTTTCTGTTCAATTTCTGTCCAATTTCCTTTAGATTTACTTTCAACTCTGTAGTGTAAGGGCCTGCTTAATTAGATACAATTGAAAGTGTTGTTTAGGTTTGACCTCATATTATATGGTTTTTGGTAAATCTAAAGCAATGGTCACCAGGGCAAATAGAGAGTGGACTGATCTAATGGGGACAAAGAGAGAAAAAACCCCCCTGAGTTTCTAACCTCTCACTGCTCTTTCCAAAACATAAAAAAGTTTTGACTTTAGATACGCTTTTATATCTTTTTGGGCTAGTGTTCCTGAAAACGTAAAACAAAAATCCCCATTTCATCTCAATTTCCATCTAAATTTTTCGATACAGTGGAGGGTCAAGGGCATATATGAACCCATTCAAGGTGTCAACCAGTGGACTGAATATAAAAAAAAAAAAATCACAAAAAAAAGTACAAGTGAACACTGCTTATGTCTATTGGTGTCAACAGATTCTTTTTCTGAAACGAGTTTAACTTTCAGGTGGATAGAAGGTTTGCCCTTACTCACCAGCCACCTTGTCCATGTTCTTCCTTCCTCAGCTCGCACCCCGCAGTTAGAAGACAGCTGTATGGATGAGTTCAAGCACAAATCTGATTGTGAAGGCTACAAAGATATTCTGTTGATTCCTCAGACTCTAGGTAAGGGTTCCACCAATGATTATGCATCATAAGCCATCAATGAGGGTCAATTTGATGATGAGAAATTGTAAGAGTAAATCTGGTGTATCTGGTGACATGAAAAGTGACGTCAAGATGTTTCCAGGTAGATGTGGGCATATATCTGTACATATACAGGCAGCTTCTCTGGTTAGCAAGGCATTATGGTACTTGTAATCAAAGACATACCTAAGACTTTTGGCCACAATGTTTGTATTGACGACCTCTTGCATAAGTTGTTCAACCGCACCTCATTTTTTATCACACCCCACCCTATGTAGTATTATAAAATGAACATTGGGTGTGTGTCAGTTTATGATGTTAGATTTTCACCCCAGTGAGCAGTCTTGATCCAACTTGCACTCTGCTGCACTGACTTACCTCTGGCACCCAACCTTTGTTCTCAGGTGTGTTTTTCCACAATGTGCCTTGTGGGCAGTGGCGTCACGAGGCAGGTGCGGAGGGTTCGGTCAGCACTGGGTGACACCGACCGCAAGGGGTGACACCAGACCCGCTCCACAAAAAGGTAAGTTGTAAAGCAAGCCGACGATCCCCGTAGGATGGATCCGATCCATCCTGCGGGGATCGTCGGCTTTCTTTACAACTTACCTTTTCTTGGAGCGGGTCCCGTGTCACGTCATATAGGTTGCATGCCGACGAAGATCGTCGGCATGCAAACTATACGAGGTGACAACGGACCCGCTCCAAGAAAAGGTATGTTGTAAAGAAAGCCGACGATCCCCGCAGGATGCATCTGATCTGCGGATTGAGCATAAAGGATCAGAGTCCAATCCATTATGCTCAATCCGCAGATCAGAACCATTCTGCGGGGATCATCGGAGGGGATGTCACCAAGTGTTACCGTACCTGTGTATATGGAACCCTGGCTAGATGAGTAGCACCAAGAAAAAAAGGCTGAGTTCACTTGGGTCAAATACCAATGCAGACAAGGGGCCCCAGTAGTTTAAAATACACTGTGCAATTAAAAAAAAAATTGTTTAATGCAAAAAGCCAAGGAGCAGGGCCCTCCTTTCCCTCTTGTATTGAACTGTATTGTTGCTGTATTGTCTCCCAGCCCTCCAGGCTGTCTCCTAGGACAAGGGTAAAAGGTCAAACACAATGCGGTTCTTTGAAAGCTTGCTACATGTGGCAGTCTCTCTGCTTGTGAACCCCTTGGTGTCGGGGATCGCCGCGCCGCTGGGCTCGGCGCAGGCGCAGTGCACCGCCCTGTGCAGGGACGCAGGCGCCGGGACCTGGCCGACCGCGGCAACCAAGTTCGCGCATGCGCAGTAAAGACCGCGGACGCGCACCTGGCACCAATGACAGCGCAGGGCGGGATATTTAAACAGCCCTGAGCTGTCATTCAGTGCCTTCTGGTCTCTTTGAATCCTGTGTACCTGTGAACCTGTGAAAGTGAGTTATTTCCCTTACACTTGGTGTGCTAATGTACTCATGCTTTCCTCCTTGCTCCCACTGCTCTCATGCCTTGATTCTGCTCATACCATGATGCTAAATAGATCCTCCTGAGCCAGCTCAAGCCCAGCCTGGAGGTCAGCCCCCTAGACCTAGGGGACCCCTCCCAGGGCACCAAGAGCAACTACAGCACTCCATCTTCCACCTGACTCTCCCATATTTATGGGTTTGACTCGCTGCTCTACCAGGGCCTCCAAACCTGGGATTGGTTAGACACCCATAAACATGCAGATTTAGGTCTCCACTGCTTCCGCCCACTGGCTTTTGGAAGCCTGTATAGTCCGTCAGAACCAAGTGGAGGTGATAGAGTCACAATCTGTTAAGTCATCCAGCCTGAACTGCAGTAACCCAACTTGTCAACTCACACAGGTACCATGAGTCATACACAATAAATTTACCTACACTAACCCTAGTAGCACACTAGAGGGTACTACACAAGTAACACGTTACCAAAAGTTAACATCCTTTAAAGAACAACTAAATAGTTGCCATTGTATCCTGGAAATAGGACAGGGTGCAGGAATGTAAACGTTGGGAGCATTTTGGCCAGGCTTCATGGGTGACCGAAAAGGCCTACAGGTATAGCATTTTCATTAAAGCTGAAGTTTAGGTATGAATTATTTTACATAGTTACATTGGTCCAGCTTGGACTAATGTAGTTATATGTTTCTCATATACATATTTCATATCTGATAAAAGAACTCAGCGAGCGCTCAAAATACAAACTCATAAAAGCAGCTGTGCACAGTAAAGGAAACCATAAACCTTTCAAGAGACATATATATACAATAAGTGCCGCGCTAAATATGATTCAGACAAATATATGGTAGCAATGTTCATAAATGGGTTAATAGTCCGCAATACAGGAGCTCAAGGTGATATACTATTCCCACAGTCGTAGCTTATGTAAGACTCGGTGAGGGACAGGGTATGTATAAAATGCGCACTCACCGGACGCGCATTGTATCAACAAAACGGAGGTCTACCAGGGGGTCCCTTTCATGATACGGATACAGTCAGCCAGGGATGGATGAACATCATCTGGATATATACTCTAAACCGGAGGTCCACTTTAAGGAAATGGGTGCAGCTTGCAGGCTCCTCCAAGACGCGTTTCGTAAATTAGTACCACACCCCTTAGTACTAGTGTACGAAACGCGTCTTGGAGGAGCCTGCAAGCTTTGACGTCACGCCGCCGGGTCTCGGAAATCCGGTGGCCCCATTTGATCACCAGCTGGTTAGTGCTCGTAGCAGCTTGTTGCTGCAATATTCACTACTGACTATATTGTATTTTGACGCAACATCTTGGCACATGTTTGGCGCACAGCATTTACATGTATAAGGATATTTATTTCTGCTGCTTTACAACATCCTTCATTAAATATTTCTGACAGTACTGCACTATGGGTATTTCCATCTGTTGCTCTGCATTGAGCATTTAATCCCCCAGAGCTCCCCCTGGTGACTATTCCACTGTACTGAAGAGGCTGCACCCGTGTCCTTAAAGTCGAGCTCCGGTTTGAGAGTATATATCCAGATGATGTTCATCCATCCCGGGCTGACTCTATCCGTATCCTGAAAGGGACCTCCTGGCAGACCTCCATTTTGTTGATACATTGCGCATTTCCTTTGCGCTTCCGGTGAGTGCGCATTTTATACATACCCTGCCCCTCACCGAGTCTTACATAAGCTACGACTGTGGGAATAGTATATCACCTTGAGCTCCTGTATTGCGGACTATTAACCCATTTATGGACATTGCTACTGTATATTTGTCTGGAATAAATTTAGCACTGCACTTATCGTATATATATATATATATATATATATATATATATAAAATATCTGAGCGATCCCTGTTGAAGCTGCAAATCACTGTAGTAGTCACCACTGCTGCAGTGATAGTAGAAGTCTTCTGGATCCAATGTCGAGCAGCTGTTCTTCAGTATAGTAACCACATAGGTTCGATCGTTCAGCATTGCCACCATTCAGAGAACACTTTGTACTATTTTCCAGTGAATACATGCATTTTATGATTGGACAAAGTGAACAGGATGCTGATGTCAAGGTCTCAACCTCATCCAATCAGAGAATACCATGTATTCATTGAAAGGTGTTCTATGAATGGCTGCAGTGCCCCGTGAACCATCCCCGGTGGGCAGATGATCGGCACAGCACCCTGAAGACTGCTGCTATCACTGTAGTATGAGCAACTATTAAAGTGATTTGCAGATTCCACAGAGTATGCCCAAGAAGGGGATATGTATCATTTTATTGATCTTAGCTGGACCAATATACAGTAACTATGTAATTAAATTCATACCTAAAGCTCAGCTTCAAACAATAATTTTACAAACAGCATGGTGTATTTTTAGCTACTGGGGTCCCTTGTTTGCATGGGCCAGTATATGTACAAGGTGAACTTAGCCTTAACATCTAACATAACTTTAGGGATAGAATGATTCTGAGAGGAGTCACAAGACCCTCTAGGTAAAAAAAACCTTGAAACATTTCTTTCTTTAGTTTGCTGTCTTGTGCAAAAGAAAAGGAGTGCAGACTTGGGCTCCCTTCAGTAGTACATTGTAGCAGTAGTTTTAATCTAAAATAAATACATGAGATTGAAAAATAAGTAGAAGCAAGCACAAAAGCTGTCAATGTTTAAGTATGTTATTTTACAGTGATCCTATGTCATGCTAGTCCAGTAATTCCAGGAATGATGATCAGTCATGATCTGAGTTCAGAAAAGTCTCACCCAACAGAACCAGCCTGGCCAGGGCTGATACTTTGATAGCCACCATCTCTCTAGTATACCGCCCCAGCAACCAATGTTTAAGAGAGCTTACATGATGAAAGTGGAAGCAAAGGTTAACTATATGTTTTGTTAAAATGTTGCCTCCCCCTCCGTCTGCTCTGGTGTGGTCACATGACTGAGAAGCAGAATATCTAAGTGACCAATATAAAGATGTATCCAATGTCACTAAATCGCGCCAGATGGAAAATAATATTAATAAATAAAAATATTATTTAAATCTGATAAAACAAAAAAAGGAGAAATTAATAAAAATGAAAGTGAAAAACCCTTGCTGCCACTATGTGATACTTCAGAATAGATAAATATATATAATTCACAACAAACTGGTGAATCAAAGCGGCGCATACACTCCACAGTGTCAGAACTAAAAAAATTATTAATATTAATAACTCTCCTATTATCACCGATCCATTGTATACCCTCAGAAAATATATATCATATATATTATCATACACCAGTGACCAAACAAAACAAAATTGTGCTGAAATTATAGTGAACTACAACCAATACTGTGATATCACAAATTAAAGTCCCGTGATAAAAAATAATAGTCCAGTGATAAAAGATAGAAAAAATGATAATAGAGTCCAGTGATGAAAAAACTCGTGATGAAACCATATGGTATTATCAACCATGTACAGTACCCGCAGTGCGCCCCCATTCGGGTGTGCACTCACCAAATCTGCCTTTATTAAAGAGTAAAGAAGGCTTCCGCTGGTATAAACAGGAGGTTCCTCCCAAAACAGCCCACTCAATGATCAAATGCCAGGATAATTTGATTCTCCATTCCATTAATACGCCATACTCCACCATATCATGAAAAGAGAAGAACAAAAAACCCACTCCAATGGTATATTACCCAAGATAAATTGATGCATGAACATGCAAATCAGGGCATCATTTGTTAGACATGCATTTCTTTTGATTTTTTGTTGCTATTCTGTCTCTCAGTGTTACAATACACCTACCATTTGATTTTTAGACTGATCATTTCTTTGTGAGTGGGCAAACATTCAAAATCAGCAGAGGATCAAATACTTATTTCCTTCACTGTACATACATACTAACGTAAATGCACGTTGGCGCACAAACACGTGAAAACGTTGCTTGCGATACACATATTACATATCGCCGCACATGCTGAAGTGAGAAAAATAATTCTAGCACATCGCTTTCTCTGTAACCCTAAACTGATGACCTATAAGGGGCTTTTGAAGTGTCACCTATAGAAAATATAGGGTGCTGAAGTTTGTGGCCATTTCATAGGTGCACACAAATTTAAGCTTTGGCATGTTGGGTATCTATTTACTTAGTGAAATCTCTGCTTTTATATTTTACCAAACATTTGGGTAATTTATAGCATTTGGTTGCCCTAAAATTCACTTTAGTGTGTTTTTTACAGAAATGTTGCGTTTCCTACACGTTTGCAGTAATATCTTGTGACATAACAAATTAGAACTACCACTCTTTAATTCTCTAGGGTGTCTGCTTTCAGAAAATATATAATGTTTTGGGGGTTTTGTGTAATCTTCAAGCCTAAAATGATTTTTTTAAGCATAAGTGCAAAAAAAAAAAAAAAAAAAAGCAAAAATGGCTCTGGCAGCGAAAGGGTTAAACAAGCTATGCAGCATAGGTAGGAGGGAAAACCAACAATATTAACAACAGGTGTATTTAGCCATTATTTCCATTTCCACTTCCTTACGTTTTAAGTGCGTGGTCCACACTGTTGCGATGCTGGAAACCGCATGTGATTGGGGCAGGAATCATACCGCATACCTGTTCAAATCACATGGGATTCTTTGCAGTGCAATTTGAGTCATTTATTTTGTATGGCTTGATTTGCACCACATCTGCAGAAAAGGGGCATGCATCTTTTTTTTTTTTCACACTGGAATCGGAATGCATGGGTGCTCACATGATTCATTCAATTGCACTACGTTTTTTTGGGGTGTCGTTAAAGTTAAAGTGTTACTAAACATAGGACCCTGCATTCACTATATCTGGTCTCCCCGGACCCTGCATTCACTATATCTGGTCTCCCAGGACCCTGCATTCACTATATCTGGTCTCCCCGAACCCTGCATTCACTATATCTGGTCTCCCAGGACCCTGCATTCACTATATCTGGTCTCCCTGGACCCCGCATTCACTATACCTGGTCTCCCCGGACCATGCATTCACTATATCTGGTCTCCCCGGACCCCGCATTCACTATATTTGGTCTCCCCGGACCCTGCATTCACTATATCTGGTCTCCCAGGACCCTGCATTTACTATATCTGGTCTCCCCGGACCCCGCATTCACTATATCTGGTCTCCCCGGACCCTGCATTCACTATATCTGGTCTCTCTGGACCCTACATTCACTATATCCGGTCTCCCCGGACCCTGCATTCACTAAATCTGGTCTCTCTGAACCCTGCATTCACTATATCCGGTCTCCCCAGACCCTGCATTCATTATATCTGGTCTCCCACAGTACACACAACATGGAAGTGCAATTATTTTAGTAAATATAAACTGCTAAATACCTTTTCTCATCAGCAGTATATAGGAGTCTTGTAACTGCTATCAGTGTCCAGCTGAGCACTGGTTAAAACTGTTAGAACAGTCTTGTGACTTCAGCAGAGCATTGGTTAAAACTTGTAAGAGGAGATTTCATTCTCCCCTGATTGTCCTATGAGGCTGTAGAACCCCTAATCTCTGTCTGGAGAGTTCTGATTGGCCCTGTATTGAACACATGCATCCTTCCAAGAAAAAAAAAAGACTAGTAATACACACCAAATTGAGCATGTGCAGAGTGACTATGGGTTCAGTCTGTCTTATCTGCGTGGACATTTGAACAAGAGGAGGGGAAGAGAAGACAGGATCAAACAACCTTTTTACACAATGCAGAAGATTACCCCTTAGGTTCCACAGTGAGTATAACAAGCACGCTGTACTGCATATACAGACTGATTTTACTGTTGTGGGTTTGGTAACACTTTAACTTAACACCCGCAGCAGTTCCCATGAACAAAGTGCGATTGTGATGCGGTGTGGGAAACTCACAGAATTTGCTGTGAATCCCGCACCTCATCAGTGTGAACCGGCACTCAATGTTTTATTTATGTTTTGGTAGCGATCTTGAGCTCTCACACTTGTTTGAACTGATCACAAGACATAAAGTCATCCAGGAGTAAATATTTATCATTATTTTTTATCTTTAAAGAAGCGCCCTCAGGGTAGTGCCGACAGCAGCAATAGGACTGCGAATCCCTCTTGAATCCTGGTGAACGCAAATGGATTAGCTCATCTCCAGCCATGTGCTTCCTAATGATGGGCTGAAATATTCTGTATAAACATTTGCATTCACCACAATAAGTAATGGCTCTTAAAATAGTTTCCAGCAGCACGTGAATAGGCTATTGAGAAAAACTCTGAACTCATCTGGTGTGTCTGTTCTGTGTCACTAGCAGAAAGGAAGGAGACAGAAACATTTCTTCTGTGTTAGTGACGCCACCGTATTGCAATCTCATGGAAACTAGACACGCAAAATAACATGAAATTGCAGCCCCGATTCAGTTAAGTGCAGCAGACCAAAAACTTTGTTAAATGGCAAAAAACAAAGCAAGTATTCCGCCAACTATTCTTCTCTACATTTTCATGCAGGCCAAGCTGAAAAAAAAAAAAAACAAGAGCTCCTTTATGTTAGAGTTGTGTTGGAGTGGGTTACTGCATTTGCATTGTCATGCATTGCTGTAGCCTCCCTAGTGGTCTGATTATGTCAGTATTTCTGTGCTCAAAGCGGTACATTTTTTTGCATGGAAATATGTATTTTTTTTATTGTAGGCCTGTAATTCTTAGGAATAACTCACTGAAATCTGTCCGAACAAGAGTCTAGTAAACATCCCGGGTATGTTACAATTTTAAACACGAAATCATAAATTATAATTTAATAAATAATCATAAAAAATAATAATATAATAATAATGCATTTAATTCAATAATATAATCAAACCAAAAACACTGAAATTTGAAATATAGCGCCAAGTTCGCACATCGCTGAGCAAAATCGCAAAATCGTTTTCAGTGTCTGATGAGGAATTTCCCCACGAATCGTTATCACTCAATTCTGCAAATAGTTCTGATTTACTATCGCTGTTCTCTAGCTGGTCTAAAACCGATTTTGACCTAAAGGGACGCTTTTTGGACTCCATGGACTTTTCTCAGTTTTCAGGCAGAAAGAACAGTAAAAATGCAGGCAGGGCACAGGACAAAGCACTCGGGACAAAATGTATGTGAAATGGTTTGATACAGTAATGTTTTACTATGTGATTTTAGTGTATTTAATGAATGTCACTTTTTCACATTTTTAAATTTCCCGCCGTTCCGTCCCCCCGTATGTCCCGACGTCGCAGAGGACAGAACCCAGATGACAGATGCCGGCATCGGCCGGAGGACATTACAGGGGACACTGCAGGAGGGACATCGCGGGAGCGCAGGAAAAGGTAAGTGATCGAAGGATCCCGGAGAAGCGCCGCATGGTAAGCCCGAGTATAGCTCGGGGTTACCGCTTTTGGTACTGAAACTTTACCCCGAGCTACACTCGGGAATACTGCCAGGGAGGTTAAAGGATAAGTTCACCTTTGGGAAAATGTTACGTTCCACCCGTTTTTAGGGTGGAACATGTAACATGCTCCCATAGCCGAAACCGCGCCCCGCCACCCCCCCTCCCTCTGACAGATAGTACCCATACTATCTGTCAGATTTGAAAACAGCGCGGCAGTGTGGGTCTCCGCCCACACGGCCGTGTCATTCATTCACGGACTTACGTGAATGAATGCACTACAAGTCCCGACAGCCTTAGCAGCTGTAGTTTGGTAGTTTTCAATGAACTACCATGGCGCTCCACAGCTCATTGAAGCTTCCTGTCAGTATATCTGCTTGCTCATACATCCCGTACGGCGAGTAGATATTCTGACAGGTCTGCAGGAGGCCTGCATGGCATGAGCCATCTACTGATTGCTGGTGCAATGCCTTCCAGGCTCCTGTAGACAAATATAATTAAATGTAAATTTTTTTACCTACAAAAAAATTAGCATTTATTATTTTTGTCCAAAAGGTGAACTTATTTTTTAACCCCTTCAAGCCTAAGGGTAAAACAAATCTAAATGCTTAAGCACAATTTTGCAATGTTGACCTGTGTTAGTAAAACCGTCCATATCATCACAACTACTGTGAACATCCAGGTGGATTATACTGCGTTTCTTCAGGACAAATTGGGCTTTCATTTGGTGGTAAATGGTAATGGATATCTCCTGAATTTTTTTATTATCAAAGGAAAACTGGTCCAAAATAGTAAACAAAAATAATTTTTTTAAATTTAGCTGTGTGTTTCTTGTTACTTCCATAACCTACCACCAAAGAACAACCCAAAATAAATTCTCCAGCTCTTGACGATCGCAGCAATACCATATATGTGTATATTATTTGTTTTTTGTACCTGCAGAACAGCCCAGAAACAATAGTGCACATTTTGCTTTTCATTTTTTTTTTCTTACCTAAAACACACTGACTCTGACACCAATTTTTTTTAATCCTGACCTTTGACCCTGACCTTTTGACCTTTGACCCTGACTTTGACCCAAGCACTTACCCTAGCACTGACCTAGATCAAATCTTGATCTAGGTATTTTTTTCTTTATTTTTTATTTTATTTTTTAATATTTATTTATCTTTTTTTTATTTTTACAAACATTTTTTTCCCCTCTATGCCATTCATAGAGAGAAAAATAAAACAAGGGGGCCGGGCTGTACAGTGACTGATCACTGTGATAGCCAATCAGAGGCTATCACAGCGATCATGTGACTCGGAATCGGGAGTCCCGGGTCCCGATCGTCAGAACAGTGACACCGCGGTCTTTTTGTGCAGAAAGACAAGTATGCAAATATGCGGCCCCATGGAAAAAAGCCCAGTTCTGTGAGGCCGCATATTTGTGTTACGTCAGCGTCAAGGGGTTAAGGTAGCCTATTTATACCACATAGCCAAAATTGGAGAGAATTGGACAGCATTCCAAATGCATAGCATTGCCATTGCATTTAACCGCAATAGTTAAAGGAGATCTATGGTCACAGCATACTTTCATTTTATAATGCAAGCATTGTAATAGCAATACAAACAATAGTTATATTTGACAATATAAAGTTACTTGAAAAATCCCCTTTCATGTTGTGAGTGCTGGCCGAGTTTTCCTACAACTTTGTGGATTTCCTGCATGCTTCACAGCTTCTCCTCTATCTCTAAGGACTACATATCCCATGGTACCTTGCTTCCTGCAAGCAGTGATTCCTGTACTGACTCTGCCTCCTGAAACTCCTCCTCTCAGCATCTCTGCAGTTCAGAAGGCAGGCTCTGTGAAATGTGTAACACAGCAGCGCCTGCTCACAGAGCATAGCGAATATCTGTTACAGAATTCAAAAGGTGTAAATGTACAGGGATCTTCACAAAGTAGGCTTAATCTTTCAGATTAAGAGGAGTAGGCTAGAAATAATTGAAATACAATTTGGAAATTAATATATGATTTTATATTTTGACCATAGATGCACTGTAAATGAAATATGAATACAGCATATCCCTCTATAGCAGTGGTCTCCAAACTGAGGCCTAGGGACCAGATGTGGCCCTTTGTTTGCTTTTGTCTGGCCCCTGGAACACTATTATCCTGCACAATGCAGTATAATCCCCCCCCCCACTGACACCAACGAAAGGGCACAATTCCTTCCAATGACACCAACAATGGGGTCCAGTGACACCAATGATGGGGCACAATTCCTCCCAACGACACCAATGACGGGGCATTGTTTCTTCCCACTGATGTCAGGACCGTTTGTATTCCCAATGGCCACAGTCTGGCCCCCCTAAAGTCTGATGGACAGTAAACTGGTCCTTTGTTTAGAAAGTTTGGAGATCCCTGCTCTATAGTGTGTAATTGTCACAGTTAGGAGAACTAAATGTTATTTCTGTCTACTGCTTCATTCCTCTGGTATCAGCATGAGTCACTTCTGACAGGTTTTCCTGACACCAAGAGAAAAATGGTAATGTGGAGGAACCTCTAGCAGAGTGACAGCCTCAGCTCTGTTTCTGTGAGCTGTGTGAAGGAAGGTGTGTCCCTTCCCTCCAATCATCTCTCAGAGCTCTCCTCACTGAGCTCTGCAGAGTGTAACTTCAGCTCTCCGCTCCCATTTTTCTAAACTCTCAGACAAGCTTTATAAATTCTGCACTCTGAAGGGATGTAGAGAAGAGGAGCTGCAGATAAACAGCTACAACTTATGCAGGAGGATTTGTTGCATCTCTGTGTATCACCTGAGGCCAGTCACTTCACTAGGTATTTGTAAGGATTTGCAACCACTTTAACCCCCGGTTCACATATATGCCACCGTGCGGGCCGCGTTTTGCATGGGTAAGAGAGCCCATTCATTTGAATGGACTCCCGTGCCCGTGACACGCAGGAAAGAAGTCCCTGCACTTCTTTGAAAAACGCAGTTTGCACGGGAACCTCGGTTCCTAGTACGGTTACGTTTTCCAGTGCGGGCGGTGTGCCATTAGAATTTCTCTGTGCGGGTGGTGCGGCTGCACGGATTTTCGTGCGGATCTGCAGCGTCCCCACCCACATGTGTCACAGGGTTAGCGTCCATGGGCCCTAGTTAACATGAATTGGAGAAAACTGTTGGAGCCATGTCAGAAAAGCGATTATTCCACTGGTGACACAACCAATCTGGCCCAATCACCCAGTCAAGGGAACCACTCTCCCTAATGGTACCACTCCCTCACTGCCCAGCTTCCTATGGGGGCACACATGTGGGCACACTCCAAAGCCAGGCTGTGTGCATCCATAGACACATACAGCACGACTCGGGACCATAGAATGCATTAAGGTAAAAAACCTTTTGAGTTTAGAACTTTACATCTTTCTCCACCACAGGAGGTGAGATAAGATTTCCTAATGGAGATACCTATTCTAATGACAAATATCCAAGAAGAGATTTCCTCTCACTTTGAGGTGGGAAGTTTCCACTTTAAGCAGAAGTAAGGCCTGAAAACGAAAAAATTCTAGCAGGTAGGGTCTTCTGTAGATGATATTTGACTTTTTTATCTGTAGACTGACTGTGGAGCATATGCAGTCCAGTGTACAGAATTGGCATCTTACAGATGCCAGGAATGAAGCCAGATGGTGGGCTACTGGAACTTCAGCATGCATGGGAGTCACTTCATCAGTGCCTGCCCAGAGGGCGAAGCAAGAAGATTAGGTAGAGGAGAAGGTAACATAGCATTGGCGGGGGCAGGATGGATGTGGGGAGTTCAGACCTCATAGTTGGGAGGAGAGCACACCAAGAGGCAAATGTGTAATAATGTGTAAGTATCAGGGGCGGACTGACCATTCAAGCACTCAGGCACTTCCTGAGGGCCTGGGGTCAGTAGGGGGCCCCATGAAATGCCCCTGGTACCTTTTATAGGCTTTTTTGGGTGTGCTATGAGTGTGGGCAAGGACACAGAAGCCCCATGATCCCCTATTACCCGGGGGCCCTATGAGTTGTCAGTCCGCCCCTGGTAAGTATGTTTTCAAATCATGGAAAACGCTGGCCAACCCACCAGATTTACTGCTACAGGGTGGACCTTCTGTGCACAATCACGTATAGAAATCTGATTTTGCGCTCCTGCTGTGATTGGACACAGAAGAAGCCGATCAACAGGTGCTGGCCAATGGATGAGCGCTGGCACCCATTGATCGTTGAGGAGAGTGACAGAACACAGCTCTGTCTATATAAACAAGGCAGAGCTGTGTTCTGTCAGCAGCGATCTGTCACATTTTCTCTCCCTGCAAAGCAGGGAAAGAAAATCTAACAGGTTGCCTAATAAAAACAGCATATAGTAACACAAAAACACTGGTTAGACACACAGTTAACCCTTTGATCGCCCCAGATGTTTAACCCCTTCCCAGCCAGTGTGAATAATACAGTGACAGTGTATGTTGTTAGCACTGATCACTGTATTAGTGTCACTGGTTCCCACAAAGTAACAGTTAGTGTCAGACTGTCCGCCACAATATCACAGGCCTGCTATAGGTATAAAATAAAAAAAAAATCCAGTATATATACCACAGTATGTAGACAGTATAACTTTTGCGCAAACCAATTAATATACGCATATTGGGATTTTTTTAAACAAAAATATGCAGCAGAATACATTTTGGTCTAAATTTATGAAGAAATTAGATTTTTTAAATGTTTTTAATTGGATATGTTTTATAGCAGAAAGTAAAAAATATTGTTTTGGTTTTTTTTTAAATGTCTGTAATTTTTCGTTTATAGCACAAAAAATAAAAAACGCAGTGGTGATCAAATACCACCCAAAGAAACCTCTATTTGTTGGAAAGAAATTATCTAAAATTCATTTATGTACAGCGTTGCATGACCACGCAATTGTCAGTTAAAGCGCTGTATCACAAAAAATGGCTTGGTGAGGAAGGGGGGGGTAAATCCTCTGGAGGGCAAGTGGTTAATAATGAAAGTAAATATTCTCTTCTTCTAATATCCGGTGCAAAGGCGGCGCCTGATTCACAGCCACAACAGCTGCCAAGCGTCACCCTAGCTCCAGGGCTTTCCGAGAGTATTGGGTTGATTGCCTCAAAACACAGACGTGCTTAAGAAATCATTTTCTTCTCTGTGCCCAAGCTGACGAGAAGCGTGCCTGTGGCACCTGGCAGGTATTACTGCTGTGGCATCCCAATGCCCTTGTAGTTGCGCATGCTTAAAGGTGCGCCAACGAGGAAACCAATGCAAAACAGCGAAAACACAATCTGTGTGCTCTCAATGCCAGTGTCCCTTGGAGAACACAATCTTCCCCATATCAGATGTTTTTATATTTGGACATAGAGTCCCATGTAAACACGCGGGCAACAATACTTCTTGTTGTCTCCTCTTGTTACACATGCCTGCTCAGAGCCTGCTGGCAAGACATGAAACAAATGCTGTAGCCATGAGAATAAAACAATTATTGTCATCGCTTCCCACAGATAACAGCCGAGCCAAAGAATTCTCATGTAATCCAAAGGACAAATCAGTTTCCACTTCAAGACCAAGAATATGCATGCATCATACATACTGGGGGGTACAACTGGGAGAATCAATGGTGGAGAAGGATCTGGGGGTTCTGGTAGATCACAAGCTTAAGAATGGCATGCAATGCCAAGCTGCGGGTTCTAAAGCGAGCAAAATCCTCTCTTGTATTAGAAATGGTATAGGCTCCAGAGAGAGATATCATTTCCCCCGGTACAATCATTAGTAAGACCTCATCTGGAATATGCAGTTCAGTTTTGGGCACCAATTCACAAAAAGAACATTGGGGAACTGGAGAAAGTACAGAGAAGGGCAACTAAACTGATAAGAGGCATGGAGGAGATCAGCTATGAGGAAAGATTAGAGGAACTGAATTTATTCTCTCTTGAGAAGAGGAGATTAAGGGGGGATATGATCTCCATGTATAATACATAAGGGGGGATATGATCAACATGTATAATACATAAGGGGGGATATGATCACCATGTATAATACATAAGGGGGGATATGAGCTCCATGTATAATACAGAAGGGGGATATTATCTCCATGTATAATACATAAGGGGGGATATGATCACCATGTATAATACATAAGGAGGGATATGATCTCCATGTATAATACATAAGGGGGGATATGATCTCCATGTATAATACATAAGGGGGGATATGATCACCATGTATAATACATAAGGGGGGATATGATCTCCATGTATAATACATAAGGGGGATATGATCACCATGTATAATACATAAGGGGGGATATGATCACCATGTATAATACATAAGGGGGATATGATCACCATGTATAATACATAAGGGGGATATGATCTCCATGTATAATACATAAGGGGGGATATGATCACCATGTATAATACATAAGGGGGATATGATCACCATGTATAATACATAAGGGGGATATGATCACCATGTATAATACATAAGGGGGGATATGATCTCCATGTATAATACAGAAGGGGGATATGATCACCATGTATAAATACATAAGGGGGGATATGATCTCCATGTATAATACATAAGGGGGATATGATCGCCATGTATAATACATAAGGGGGGATATGATCTCCATGTATAATACATAAGGGGGGATATGATCTCCATGTATAATTCATAAGGGGGGATATGATCACCATGTATAATGCATAAGGGGGGATATGATCTCCATGTATAATACATAAGGGGGATGTGATCTCCATGTATAATACATAAGGGGGGATATGATCTCCATGTATAATACATAAGGGGGGATATGATCTCCATGTATAATACATAAGGGGGATATGATCTCCATGTATAATACATAAGGGGGGATATGATCTCCATGTATAATACATAAGGGGGATATGATCTCCATGTATAATACATAAGGGGGATATGATCTCCATGTATAATACATAAGGGGGATATGATCTCCATGTATAATACATAAGGGGGGATATGATCTCCATGTATAATACATAAGGGGGGGATATGATCTCCATGTATAATACATAAGGGGGGATATGATCTCCATGTATAATACATAAGGGGGGATATGATCTCCATGTATAATACATAAGGGGGGATATGATCTCCATGTATAAATACATCAGTGGTTCACCTTGAGGTCATCACAGAGGACAAGGGGGCACTCTTTACGTCTGGAGGAAAAGAAATTTAATCTCCAAACACGGAAAGGTTTCTTCACAGTAAGAGCTGTGAAAATGTGGAATAGACGCCCTCAAGAGTTGGTTCTGGCCAGCTCAGTGGATTGCTTTAAAATAGTCCTGGATTCTTTCCTAGATACACAGAATATAACTGGATACTAACATTTATAGGTAAAGATGATCCAGGGAATATCCGATTTGCCTCTCGGGGGTTCAGGAAGGAATTTTTTTCCCCTGCAGGAGCAAATTGGATCGTGCTTTGCTGGGGGTTTTTTTTTGCCTTCCTCTGGATCAACTGTGGGTATAGGATTATAACTTTTTTTTTTTTTTAATGGTTGAACTGGATGGACTTTTGTCTTTTTTCAGCCAGACTATGTAACTATGTATTTTCTGGCACATTTTGTTTACAAGTTTAAATCTGTGTATTTGCTAGAAAATTACTTATAACCCCAAAACATTATATATTTTTTTAGCAAAGACCCTAGAGAAGGAAGTGGCAATCATTGCAATATTTTATGTAACGTGGTATTTGCACAAACACAATTTCTGGGGAAAAAATACACTTTAATGAATAAAAAAAAACACAATATATACCCCATTTTTTCTGGAAAATATGAAAGGGGATATTATGGCGGGTAAATAGACACCTAGCATTTCCCGCTATAAAATTGTGCACGCTCAGGGAACAAACTATGGTACTTAGAAATCTCCGTAGGCAACACTTTAAAAATATTTACAGGGTATCTGTTTAGAGTTACAGGGGAGGCCTAGTGCTAGAATTATTGCTCTCGCTCTAACGTTTGTGGAGATACCTCACATGGGTGCTGCGAACACTGTTTACATATATGCATGCACAACTTACGGATCCATTCACTTCTGCGCACGAGCACGGAGGTATGGGGGCGCTTTAATTTTTTTCTTTCTTATTTATTTTATCTTTTATTTTTACATTGTCCCTTTTTTTATCATTTTTATTCCTATTACAAGTAATGTAAACATATATAGAAATAAGCATGACAGGTCCTCTTTAAGGAGAGATCGGGGGTCAAAAAGACCCCCAATCTCTCCTTTAACCATTAGCCGCCCGGCTTATAGCCGTTTGGCGGCGGCAAAAATGCTTCACCTTTCCAGGTGCACGCCATTTGGCGTGCTCCCGCACATGCGCAGTTCGCGCGGTTGCAGAGCCGCGCAGTGGCGCGATCTGTCACCGGCCGTGTACGTCGGACACGGACGATGACAGATCTGAGTACCGTCCCCGTTGCCGGTACCATGTGACCTGCTGTGACCAATTACAGCAGGTCACATGACAGTTGTATACAATGGATGGCTTCATTCATGCCATCCATTGTATACTAGTGCCTAGCTGTGAATGGTCACAGCAGGTCACATGCACATGTCATGTGATTAGCTGTGGCCAAATCACAGCTAAGCACAAAAAAAAAAAAAAAACTTGAATGAATCGATTTCATTCTGGTAAATGCTTGTTTATAGCAAAGTAATTCTTTGCTATAAGCAAATTGTGTAAAAAAAAAAAATACTGATCACTTACCCAAAGTAGTACAATGTTACTATGGTAACATTGTACTACTTTGGTCATAGTAAAATATGAAAAAAAAATCTTAAAAAAAAAAAAAGTAATAAAAAATTTAAAATAATAAAAAAATAAAAAAAAAATATATTTTTTTTTTCATACTGTCACCAGTCAGTGTCCCTGATCACCGCCATGCCAGTTATATGAAGACCCTGTACTGCACTGGTGACAGTATGTAAAAAAAAATAGTGAAAATAATTTTTTAATTTTCCGAAAAATTATGACAAAAAAAATACAACTTCAAAAAACGCACCATGCCTCTTATGAAATATGTCGGACTGTCTACTTTGCAAAAAGGGGTCATTTGGGGGATATCTGTACTGTTCTGACATTCTTGGACCTCAAGAAATTAGATTGGCCGTCAGTACTTCAGGATTGATCAATATTCAGATCTATACCATAGTTTGTGAACTCTATAACTTTCCTACAAACTAAATAATACATCCTAATTTGGGTTATTTTCACCAAAGACATGTAGCAGAATACATCTCGGCCTAAATTTATGAAGAACAATTATTTATTTGCAAACTTTTATAACAGAAACAAAGAAAAATGTGTTTTTTTTCAAAATTTTCGGTCTTTTTTTGTTAATTTAGCAAAAAATAAAAACCCCAGCGGTGATTAAATACCACCAAAAGAAAGCTCTAGTTGTGTGAAGAAAATGATAAAATTTTAGTTTTGGGTACAATGTTGTATGACCGCGCAATTGTCATTCAAATTGTGAGAGCGCTGAAACCTGAAAACTGGCCAGGGCAGGAAGGGGGAAAAGTGCCCGGTATGGAATTGGTTAAAAGCAAAAGATCGAAATAAAATTTTTTTTTTGATCTTTGCTTTAAAAATAAAAAAAGGTACTGGGGTTATGGCTGATATCTTCAGCCATAACCCTGGTAAACCACTTGAAACCCACAGCCTTTATATACATATTGTGGTCTTCAAGTGGTTAAAGGGAGTTTCTTTGATTCTTTACAGTTTTCTAGCTATAGGTAAGGCAGGAATGCATGCAAAATAGCGTGCGTTCCCACAATGCACAAAACGTGCTGCCTCTTTGAAGATACTTGGCAGTCCTATTAATTCGTAACAGCACCCCCATGCATCTTGCAAACACATGCGTGCTAAAACGCTTGGTGCCTCACTACAGTGTGTTTTGGTGTTTTTTTAAAATAGGGCAGGCTCCTTTTTTTTGTGCATTTCTGGTGCATAGGGCAGCCCATTGAAATAATTCAGAGAGCACTGCCCATGTGAGAAAGGCCTTATGGTGACACTGGGACCGGTGTGGTGGTGACTGGGGACACTGTGACTGGCTGTGCTAGTCTGGTGACATTGTACTGATGTGGCAGCAATTAAAGACAATGGCTGGGTGCACTGACATACAGTGATATCAGAGCAGCCATTCAGTGTCACTGGTACGGTGGCTGAAAGCAACAGTGAGTATAACAACCTGCCATGGCTGATAATCAAAGCATCACAGCCGTGGCATTTGTACACCCCTGGCAGCTGCCTCTGCAGCTAAAGGGGGTTGTGCAATGATGGAACTACCAGGGTCACAAAGGTCGCACTTGCAACCCTGGCGTTTCGCCATTGTGGTCGTGGCATTTGCACACCCCTGGCAGCTGCCTCTGCAGCTAAAGGGGGTTGTGCAGTGATGGAACTTCCAGGGTCACAAAGGTCGCACTTGCAACCCTGGCGTTTTGCCATTGTGGCTGTGGCATTTGTACACCCCTGGCAGCTGCCTCTGCAGCTAAAGGGGGTTGTGCAGTGATGGAACTATTAGGGTCGCAAAGGTCGCACTTACAACCCTGGCTTTTCGCCATTGTGGCCGTGGCATTTGTACACCCCTGGCAGCTGCCTCTGCAGCTAAAGGGGGTTGTGCAGTGATGGAACTACCAGGGTCGCAAAGGTTGCACTTGCAACCCTGGCGTTTCGCCATTGTGGCCGTGGCATTTGTACACCCCTGGCAGCTGCCTCTTCAGCTAAAGGGGGTTGTGCAGTGATGGAACTACCAGGGTCACAAAGGTTGCACTTGCAACCCTGGCGTTTCGCCATTGTGGCCATGGCATTTGTACACCCCTGGCAGCTGCCTCTGCAGCTAAAGGAGGTTGTGCAATGATGGAACTACCAGGGTCGCAAAGGTCGCACTTGCAACCCTGGCGTTTCGCCATTGTGGCCGTGGCATTTGTACACCCCTGGCAGCTGCCTCTGCAGCTAAAGGGGGTTGTGCAGTGATGGAACTACCAGGGTCACAAAGGTCGCACTTGAAACCCTGGAATTTCACCCCAGGACAGCAGGAAAGGGACTCTCTGCAGAACGTATGAATGGGTCTCGCTGTGGGACCGGCTCTGTTTACACTGCTGCGACCCTAAAGTGTGCAACTTGCTTGCGATTTGCTTGTGCTTGTTGCAATCTATGGCACTCAATGGGAGTAAAGGGTCCCAGAATCAGTAGGAAGGGCCCTGGGCTTAGAGGGAAAGGCCCTGAGACCGAAAGAAAGGTTTTTAGTAACACCTTTGGGGTAGTGGTTGGGGGGGGCAGTAAAAGCTCAACTCAACCGGTGGGTTTTACTACCCACCAAACGTCACGTGTGAGTCCTAATACTTACAATACTAACATGTTCACAAAGAAGAGACTGTACCAGTCTGGTCACAAATATGGGAGGTGGCATTGCTGACCTGTTTTTTGAAAGTACAAGCTTTGGGACTGTGATCTTTATATTGACTTTGCTTTTTACTCGGTCATTGACCTGGGACAAGCATGCAGCTATGTATGCACATGCATTTTCCAGGTCAGAGACTCACCAAATAGTGACAGAAGGAGAACGTTGACAGATATGGAGTTTCGTACAACAACAAGTTATGAATAGAATCTCCCATATTTCTGTTGTGAGGATTCTATTCTGATGAGGAGTATCTGCACCCACCATAACAGCCAATCAGAATCCAGTTTTCTTTGGTTTAGAACAGTCAAGAACAGTGAAGAACATACAGTATTCTGATTGCTTGCTAAGAAAAAACTTGCTTGTTACCTTTTTAAATCCGGGGGAAAGTCCTGCTTTGGAACACTTAAAGGGTTATTTCACAAAATAGGATACTATCTGCTGGATACTTCTCTATACAGATTCTTGTATTCTATCCAACTATAAATGGCCTCCTTGACAGCATTTAAATATGAACAGAGGGGTTTAGTCTGCCAAGTGAGATTAAACAATAGAGGGACAAGGGTTCGTCTGATGCTGGACAGGGACCTGGATCTAAAGGCCCCTTTCATGCGGGTAGACCAACAGGGTCCACCTGTCTGTTTCTCAAGTGGACCCGATCAGACCACCTATTGTTTTCTATGGGGAGGCTGATGTAAACAGGCATGTGTCCGTTTATAACCGCCTACATCCGATCTGCTGAAAACAGACGGATGAGGGATCCATTTCCCATCCATCTAGCGGATCAGATGACAGTCGGATGTAAGCGGACAGGCGGTCCTTTTACACCTGATTGCCCCATAGAGAATAGGGGGCTGTGTATTTGTCCACTCTCCACAAGCAGAGCGGACATGGACCTGTCATCTTCTTGAAGGAGTCTTCCCCTTGTGAAAGGGACCAAATTGTATCTAAAACCAAGAACAAAACTGTAATCTGTTGCAGCCCCATAGAGAATAGGGGGCTGTGTATTTGTCCACTCTCCACAAGCAGAGCGGACATGGACCTGTCATCTTCTTGAAGGAGTCTTCCCCTTGTGAAAGGGGCCAAATTGTATCTAAAACCAAGAACAAAACTGTAATCTGTTGCAGTTTACCAGTCCTTAGATGTAGTTTCTGAATTCTTTTTCATTCTTTTTTTCCTATATTTTGTGGTCCCGCCAGTAACACCCTTCCTGTCCTAGTATGATAACCCTTATTTATTGTGCTGTATCTATAGATCCCTAGGAAAGGGATTGTTAGGACTGCAGACGACCTCACCTCCGTAACATGGTGAGGAGGTGTTGTGAAGTTCACAGTGATCAACTGGTCAGAGATGATAATGCTAAAGGAGATCATTCTTCAGAAGGCACAGGACAGCACTGGATTTTTGGCAGGATCAACAAGTGTATTTTGTATATTTTGCCATTGGCCTCTAATGTAAGGGGATCCTTCTTCATCAACAACCAATGCAAAGGAGACATTTCTCTACTGGCCACCAGTGTAAATGGGGAGTTTCTTACACTGACCACCAATGTAAGGGGATGCTTCTCCACCAACCATCAATGTAAAGGAGACATTTCTCTACTGGCCACCAGTGTAAATGGGGAGTTTTTTACACTGACCAACATTGTAAGGGGATGCTTCTCCACCAACCATCAATGTAAAGGGGCATTTCTCTTTTGGCCACCAATGTAAGTGGATCCTTTTCCACTGACCACCAATGTAAATAGTGTTTTCCTGTACTGACCACCAATGTAAATAGTGCTTTTCTCCACTGGCCAACAATGTAAATGGGGCATTCTCTATTGACCATGTATGTATGTCTTTCCACCAATGTAAAGGGGACATTTCTCTTTTGACCACCAATGTGAGGGGATCCTTCTTTGCCAACAATCATTATAAAAGGAGGCATTTTTTTACTGGCCTCCAGTGTAAATTGGACATTTATCCACTTACCAAGGATCGCTCTCCACCAACCAACAATGTAAAGGGGGCATATCTCTTCAGGCCACCAATGTAAGTGGATCCTTCTCCACTGACCACCATTGTAAGTAGGGCATTTCTCAACTGGCCAACAGTATGAATGGGGAATTTCTTTACTGACCACCAACATGAAGGAATCCTTCTTTACCGACATCCAATATAAAGGAGATACTTTTTACTGACCACCAGTGTAAATTGGGCATTTCTCCACAGACCACCAATGAAAGGGGATCTCTCTCCACCAACCACCAATGTGAAGAGGATATGTTTCTTTTGACCACCATTGTAAGGGGATCCTTCTCCTCTGACCATCAATGTAAATAGAGAATTTCTGTATTGACCAACAGTGCAAACGGGGCAGTTCTCCATTGATCACCAACGTACGTGGGCACCTCTTGACTGGCCACCAATGTAAGGTTGCTCTACACCGACTATCAATGTAAAGCAGACTTTTTCCACTGATAACCAATGTGAGGTGGTACTACAATGGTAGTGACCGTTGACCACCAAGGTTAAGGGGCACCACACACTTCACTGCCTGTATTTTTTTCTTTCTCATTATCCAGTAGGTATTAGATTAATTTCATGATTTGCAGTGAAAACAATCTTGTGGCATAGGGCAGTGGGGTATTAAAAATTATTAAATATTTTGTATTCTTTTTAATGTATCATGGGCTGCAGATGTTTTCATTTTTAGCAGGGGTTTCCCAAGGCCTGCAAATTATATTGAGTTTTTTTCCTTAGAATAGGGAATAGAATAGAATATCATCTGCTATGTATGTATATGTCTGTTATGTATAACCTGCCAATATTCGAGCATTGGAACTCAGGCACAAGGCCAAATAAGCACTGGTACAAGATGAGGCAAGCAGGCACCATTGAGTCACACATGCCACTAATAAGTGAAATATCTTTGTGTGGGGGAAAGTTAACACTTCTCAAAATGCAGCTGCTACAAGCTACCATTTCATCATTAAAGAAGAATTCCAGGTATGGCAACTTTTACATAGTCACACTGGACCAGCTTGAACCAATGTAAGCATGTACAGTCAAGGCCAAAAATATTGACACCCCTGCCTTTCTGTCAGATAATGCACAATTTCACCCAGAAAAGTGTTGCAATTACAAATGGTTAGGCATTCTCATGTTTATTTCTTTTGTTTGTATTGGTATAACACAAAAAAGCAGAGAAACAAAAATCCAAATCTGACACATTCTGCGCAAAACCCCAAAAAAGGACTGGAGAAAATTATTGGCAACTTCTCAAAATTATAAGAAATAATTGCATTCCAAATTTTTGATGCTCCTGTAATTTGTAATTAAACTCACCTGTATCACTTAACAGGTGCTGACAATATTGAAATCACACCAGCGACCAGTTAAAATGGTGAAAAATTGATTCAATCTTTCTGTTGTGTCTCTCTGTGTGCCACATGGAGCATGGAGAAGAGAAAGAGCAGTAAAGAAGTGTTTGAGGATTTCAATCTCAACGTTACAAGTCCATTTTCAGTGATCTTAATGTTCCTGTGTCCACTGTGTGCAACATTGTCAAGAAGTTTACAGCCCATGGCACTGTAGCTAATCTGCCTGGACGTCAATGATAGAAAAATTGATCACAGATTGCAAAGAAGGATTGTTCGAATGGTGGATAAAGAACCCAGGAGGACCCCACTGCTGACACAGAAACATAAAAAGACAGACTGGAGTTTGCCAAACTTTACCTGAGGAAGCCAAAATCCTTTTGGGAGAATGTGCTGTGGACAGATGAAACAAAATTACAGCTTTTTGGTAAAGCCCATCATTCTACTGTTTTCATAAAAAGAAATGAGGTCTTTAAAGAAAAGAATACAGTCCCTACAGTCAAACATGGCGGAGGGTTACTGATGTTTTGGGGTTGCTTTGCTGCATCAGGCACTGGTTGTCTTGACCGTGTGCACGGCATTATGAAATCTGAAGACTACCAAAGAATTCTGGGGTGCAATGTAGGGCCCAGTGTCAGAAAGTTGGGTTTCCATCAGAGGTCATGGGTCTTACAGCAGGACAATGACCCAAAGCACCCAGAAATTGTTTCAGACAAAGCGCTGGAGAGGACTGAACTGGCCAGCAATGAGTGCAGATCTCAATCCCATAGAGCTCCTGTGGAGAGATCTTAGAACAGCAGTTGAGAAAAGAAACCCTTCCAATCTGAGAGACCTGGAGCAGTTGGCGAAAGAAGAGTGCTCCAAAATTCCAGTAGAGAGGTGTAAGAAACTCATTGATGGTTACAGGAAGCGATTGATTTCAGTTATTTTTTTCAGGGGGCGTGCTACCAAATATTACATTGAGGGTGCCAACAATTTTGTCCAGTCCATTTGTGGGATTTTGCGTGAAATGTGTCAGATTTGGCTTTTTGTTGCTCCACTTTTTTGTGTCATACCAATACAAACAAACAAAATAAATATGAGAATGCCGAAACATTTGTAATTGCAACAATTCTCTGGGCAAAGTGGTGCATTATCTGACAGAAATGCAGGGGTGCTGATATTTTTAGCCATGACTGTATGTGCCATATTGTTGGGATCCCTGTGGATGCTGGAAATCACTATAGTAGGCAGCACTAGTTATTACTACTGATTATGGGTCCTTTGGCAGCTGCCTTGCTGCTTACTAAACATGGAGTCGCTCACTTGGAATGGATGCCATTTACTGTATAGTACAATTTGCATTTTCTCAATGAATGCAAAGAGTTCTCTGAATGGACAAGGTAGAGAGGGGGAACAATAACTTTATGATCTCCACTCCCACCAATCAGAGAACACTTTACGTTTATTGAGAAAATGGAAAGTGTTCTCTGAACGGTGCCCGTGCACGTTCCCTCGTGAGCACACGTCTATGTCTAGCTGCAAATACCACTAGCAGTGGTGCCTACTACACTGATTCCCAGCTCCCACCAGGACCCCACAGTTATGGTAAATACATGCTTACATTACATACCTAACCTTCAGCTTTATATTGAGAGAGTACTTTGTCTGCTGGTGGAGCAGCCATCTTGGACACAAATTGGGTCATACTAGAGCAGTGGTTCTTAACCTGGGTTCGATCGAACCCCAGGGGTTCGGTGAGTCAGTCTCGCGGGTTCGGCGGAGGTGAAGACCCACACCCGACTCATATGATTCGTGATGACATGCCCCGCTTGTCCATCATTGGCTGCAGGTGGTCACGCAACATCGCTTAGCCCAGTGGTCGGCAAGCCGCGGCTCGCGAGCCACCTGCGGCTCTTTACATGCTTTAATGCGGCTCTTGTGTGCCGGGCGCCCGCTCCCCTCCCTCCTCTCGGGCGGCAGGGACTCTGCAGCGTGATCCAAAAAAAAAAACAGCCAGGGCAGCGCGCTCAAATGCAATGAGTGGCCAGTCTCGCTACCACTCACATCCTGATAGCCAGTGATTGGCTGTCAGGATGTGTGTAGGCGGGGCAGCGTGACGAACGTGAGAGGAGCTAGGCTCCTCTCACAGTCCGCCCTGAAGACCGGAACGGCACGGGAATACGGCGAGAGGAACGCGCGGAGCAAAGGTAAGTGAATTGACACAGGGGGGACTTGGCTTACTACTTGCTACTTACTTACTACTACTATATGAGGGATGAATTAATATGGGGGATGAATTACTATAGGGGGGATGTATTACTATGGGGGATGAATTACTATATGGGGGATGAATTACTATGGGGGATGAATTACTATATGGGGGATGAATTACTATATGGGGGATGAATTACTATGGGGGATGAATTACTATATGGGGGATGAATTACTATATGGGGGATGTATTACTATGGGGGTTGAATTACTATATGGGGGATGAATTACTATATGGGGGATGAATTACTATGGGGGATGAATTACTATGGGGGATGAATTACTATATGGGATGGGGGATGAATTACTATATGGGGGATGTATTACTATGGGGGATGAATTACTATATGGGGGATGAATTACTATATGGGGGATGAATTACTATGAGGGATGAATTACTATGGGGGATGAATTACTATGGGGGATGAATTACTATATGGGGGATGAATTAATATGGGGGATGAATTACTATATGGGGGATGAATTACTATGGGGGATGAATTACTATATGGGGGATGAATTACTATAGGGGGGATGAATTACAATGGTGGATGAATTACTATATGGGGGATGAATTACTATATGCGGGATGAATTACTATGGGGGATGAATTACTATATGGGGGATGAATTACTATGGGGGATGAATTACTATATGGGGGATGAATTACTATAGGGGGGATGAATTACTATGGGGGATGAATTACTATATGGGGGATGAATTACTATGGGGGATGAATTACTATAAAACAGTGGTTCTTAACCTGGGTTCGATCGAACCCCAGGGGTTCAGTGAGTCAGTCTCGCGGGTTCGGCAGAGGTGAAGACCCACACCCGACTCATATGATTCGTGCAGTAAATATTCATTATTATGTTTTTTTTTTTGTGTGAAAATCATGTTTTAATGGTTTTGTTCTTAACGGGTTTGTTCATTTTGTGCACCTATGTATAAATATATACCTATGTTTTGAATTTTAAAAATCATATTTTATTTTTCCAATTAAGAAGGGTTCGGTGAATGCGCATATGAAACTGGTGGGGTTCAGTACCTCCAACAAGGTTAAGAACCACTGTACTAGAGCCTATTAACCTACCAGCAGGGGGCGGACTGACCATTTGGAAACTCGAGCACTGCCCGAGGGCCGGGGTCAGTAGGGGGCCCCATGAGATGCCCCTGGTACCTTTTTCATAGGCTTTTTTGAGTTTGGGCAAGGACACAGGGGCCCCATGATCCCCTATTGCCCGGGGACCCATGAGTTGTCAGTCCGCCCCTGCCTACCAGCATGTCTTTGGACTATGCAGGGAAACCTACGCAATTAGAGAGAACATGCAAACTCCATGCAGATAGTACCCTCAGCGGGACTCAAATGGAGGACTCTAGTGCTGCAAGGTAAACATGCTAGTCACTAGGCTGCTATGCTGTCTGTAGACTGTACCTGTCCTGTGTATACATATCATGGTGGAGTAACGTGGTGCATTCCTTTCTTTTTGTTTTTCAGAACACTGTCATCTGAATGAATGAGCTTCCAGCCTCAATATACTGTATGGTTCTAATTTGGAAGAACTCAAACAATAAATCTACTGATAAACCAAATGTAATACTGCATTGTGTCCATAAAGACCCTGTGTTTTTTTTTTCAGTTACTTCTCTTTATTGTGCTCATTATGATAAGTGGTATTTAAAAAACGAAATTTTAATCACTTACGGTTCTACACGCATTTTAAAAATGGTGCCGGAGTCTATCTGCAGGGTTAATTTAGCTCTTGAAACAGTTTTAGATTATCCCCTGACATTTTGTTGTATGGTGTCCTTGACACAACTACCGTCCTATGGTGGTGTGATTGGATTTCTCAGCTAATTGACCAATGAGATTCCCGGCATCACAGGGCAGGGGTTCTGTTAACCCCCTATAAAAATTGTACTAGTACTGGGTACTAGTTTTTAGACGTTTGCATGGCATTATACATTTCAAACCTCTACATCAGCCTTGTTCAGCCTGAATTTGCATGTCTGTAAATTTGTAAGAACAGAATGTCTATAACATGCCATTCATGTAACCCAGCCCTGTGCGTTCCTGATATAGAATAGCAGGGTGAGATACATGTATATTATCAGCCCCAGCCCTTATGTTAGTCAGGCGTGAGTCATGTTTCCCACTGCCTTCCTGTCTCTGTGTTAAAACCTGAATCTGCTGACAGCACCGGTTCATGTACTAACTAGGGCTGGTCATACACGTGTAGATTTTCATTCAAGCTTTTTCGTTTTAAGAACGTCCATTTGATCTTCTAATTCTAATGAGTTCAATTTGGCGTTCGTTTTCGACCTCAGTGATGAAAACATTTTTGACAGTGAATTTAGTTTTCTTCCAGGAAAGTCCATTCGTTCCAAAATCAAATGTTAAAATTAAAACTTGCAAATGCCGTTGGTCAAGATGAATTTTCACACAAATGTTCATTCGAAAATCTACTATCTTATGTCCAGCTTTAAGCAGCCCATACATCATTCATTCTTTTTTGTTCAATCAGCGGGTTGAATAAAAGAAAATGACCTGATTCTGCCATCCATACATTCAATGTGGGTGGGGGAATCCTTCCCACTGTGGTATGGTATTCTGACAGTGGGGTGACTTCCCCGCCATCAGAATACACTGATCAGTGCTACTGGTTATAGCCAGCAGCTTTAATCGGCAAAAACTCGACAGGCTGGTTGTACAGAAGTTGAGTGGTAGATCTGTACAAGCAGCCTGTCCCTACATAGATTAAAATTCAGCTGGTCCCTGCTGAACTGACTGTATTTCGAATCATGTATGGCCACTCTTAGGCTGCGTTAGTTTTATGTGTACAGTGGGGAAAATAATTGTTTGGTCCCCTGCAGATTTTTGTACGTTTGCCCACTTACAAAGAAATGAAGGATCTATAATTTTTATCATAGGTGTATTTTAAATGATAGAGACAGAATATCAACCAAAACATGACTTAGTACTTGATGGAGAAACATTTGTTGGCAAGCACAGAGGTAAGACGTTTCTTGTAGTTGGTTACCAGGTTTGCACACATCTCAGGAGGGATTTTGGTCCACTCTTCTTTACAGGTCTTCTCTAAATCCTTAAGGTTTATTGGCTGTCACTTGGTAACTCGTAGTTTCAGTTCCCTCCATAAATGTTCTATAGGATTAAGGTCTGGAGACTGGCTAGGCCACTCCATGACCTTAATGTGCTTCTTCTTGAACCACTCCTTTGTTGCCTTGGCAGTATGTTTTGAGCATTGTCATGCTGGAAGACCCATCCATGATCCATCTTCAGTGTTCTGGCTTAGGGAAGAAGGTTCTCATCCAAGATTTTACAATACACGGCTCTGTCCATTAGCCCCTCAATGCAGCAAAGTCGGCCTGTACCGCTAGCAGAGAAACAGCCCCAAAGCATAATGTTTCCAACTCCGTGCTTGATTGTAGGGATGATGTTCTTAGGGTCACAGTGGGCATTTTTCTTCCTCCAAATACGGCAAGTCAAGTTAATGCCAAAGAGCTCAATTTTGGTCTCATCTGACCACAACACTTTTTCTCAATCCTTCTCTGAATTGTTTAGATGTTCATTGGCAAGCTTCAGACAGACCTGTACATGTGCCTTCTTGAGGAGGGGGACCTTGTGAGTGCTGTAGGATTTCAATCCATGGCGGCGTATTGTATTACCAATGGTTTGTTTGGCGACTGTAGTCCCAACTGCCTTAAGAACATTCACAAGCTTCTTCCATGTAATTCTGGGCTGATCCCTCACTTTTCTCATGATCATCCTTACCCCATGAGGCAAAATCTTGCATGGAGCTCCAGACCAAGGGCGATTGACGGTTATTTTGTATTTCTTCCATTTGTGAATAATCGCTCCAACAGTTGTCTCCTTTTCCCTAAGCTTCTTGCCAAAGATCTTGTAGCCAGGTCTTCCAGCATTGTGCAGGTCTACAATCTTGTCCTTGACGTCCTTTGACAGCTCTTTGGTCTTGCCCATGGTGATAAAGTTTGAATACAAGAAAGAGATTCTGTCGACAGGTGTCTTTTATATACATAATGAGTTGTCGTTAGGAGCACCTTCTTAAATTGACAAGACTAATCTGTGTACCAGATGAGCACATAGCCAGTCTGTGTGAGCCAGAATTATTGTAGGTTTGTAGGGGATCAAATACATATTTCTTTAAATGAACTGCAACTCAATTTATAACATTTGTATCGTGTTTTTTCGGGATTTTTGGTTGATATTCTGCCTCTATCATTTAAAATGCACCTATGATAAAAATTATAGACCCTTCATGTGTTTGTAAGTGGACAAACTTACAAAATCTGCAGGGGATCAAATAAATATTTTCCCCACATATTTGACTCTTAGGGATTCTATGAGCCATCGTTGTAAACACCATGGGGTTGCTGGAGCTCATCCCTAATCACCAGTCTTCCAAAATTGTTACAGAGATGGCTGCTGAGAGTTTAGTTTCCCATGCTATAGGCACATCCCCCAGAACTACGTCTCCTAAGAGCCCTTTACAAAAAACAGTGCATATGCAGGCTCTTGGGGATCAAGGAAGCAGCATGATTTTGTTGGGAAAAAGAATCAGTGTAGGCACGTAGAAAGAGACAGGAGAGATAGATGGTGTGCTGTAGTCCAACAGGAATAGCTGACAACACTACGAGCCGAAACAGGAGGAAGTTAGGCGCTTGCTGGATTTATGGTAGAGCAATGGATATTTCTCTGTACAGGCAGTAATTATAATGGAATACACATGGGAAAATGTGGATGTATTGCAAAGATGTGCTAAAAATATCCATTTTTTTTTATTTTGCCCTGACATATACTGAAAGACAGATTTCACAGGATAATACTAGCATCTTTGTAAAAAAAAGACATTTAATGGTTTTTGAATGAACACACAACTGGACTAATGTTTTCTACATTTGACTGAAGATAATCCGTTAGCAGTCCTTAACTTTTCATAGTTTGATACACCTGTACCCGCCAGTGTGAAAATTCATCCACTTTATAACTATAAAGTAACTCACAGCTCCAACAAAAAAACTAATTGAAACAACAGTTTAAAAAAAATAAAATAATAACCGTGCACAGTAGCGTACCTTTGTAATTACATTGTGTAGCTATAAACTGTAAGAATCGCAGATACTAATTATTAGACCTCTGGCTCAGAATGAATGTTGATCCCCTATAGATATTCTGGATTTTCACTTTGAAGTTCGTGGTCCCTCTTGTGTCGACCTTTCTTCTAGAACAACAGAAACTATTTTATGTTGAATAGGTTCCACCAAAATCTTAGTTTCCAAGGTAATCTCCATTATTTTTAAAATGAATATATGTCACTTTAGAACTGCGATGCATTCTGGTCCACGTTGATATTAGTATGTTACTGCTGAAAACCTGAACAGTGTTTTGCTCATTTCACAGGAAAACCTAAAAATATCTATAAAAATACTTAGAAATATTAATAATAATATAAATTATTGCATCCCAGTGTACTCTGTAATCAGATCACCCCCATAAACTGGAGGGGTAGCCAAAAGAAATCTTATATACTTCCTCCAAGAACAATAATAATAATATTAATACAGCACATTAGTTTTATTTAAAGCTGAACTCCAGTCAACCTTAACAAATAGCTTTTTGGTGACCCCCCCCCCCATACACACACATAGTGAGAGTTAAGGGGTTAGTTTATCTTTACCAAAAACGACCTATGCCGGTAATGGGGAGCCTTTGGATAAAAATAAACTGCAGCTTTGACCAAAATTAAATAATGACCTTGCTATAGGTGTAGGCCATTTACGTACCTCCCGAAGCCTGGTGGAAAAAGCTGGCAGAGATGGCATCATTCCATCCTGCCTTGTTGCTAGTACGTTGCTAAGACACTCCCAGCTGACCAAAGCTCTTTCACATACACTCGCTCTCCCGTCGCAGTAGTTCTGAGAGATGCTGTGATGGAAGAGATAGTGGAACACATAGCTGCAGGAGAAGCTTGCTCCTGTGATAGCTGGGGTGAGCAGTAATGGTTGGGAGTGCCTTAGCAATGTCCTAGCAACAAGACAGGATGGGATGATGTCATCTCTGGGAGTTTATTGACCAGGCCGCAGTAGGTACATAAGCAAGGGGCATGTGCCCTGGGTGAAGTGTTGATATGTGGAAAGGGGGGCATGTTGGGAGCTTTGGCTGCTCTGTTCTCCAGTGCCTCACTAACAGCAGTAACTGCAGTGTCATTCCTGTCAGAAGGAGCAGGGGCCACAATAGCTTCTGGAGGGAGGATTCTGCTCTCTCTTCCCTCTATTAGCAGCCTACTGTGGGCAGAAGAGATTGGGCTGCAGCTGAGAACACATCTCCCGTCTTAGCATGGTGCTACTGAGGAGTGAGGGCAGACTGCCTTCATTCCCAGTAGGCCCTACTCTTAGAAGGAAATCTGAACTGAGGCACAGTTTTCCATCTTTACCCTGGGCACTGGATGACCTTTTCTGGCACTAGTCCCCACTGCATTCAAAATCACTGCATAGGTTTTAAAAAAGAAGTAGTTTTTCAATGTCATTCCTATAGCCTGTGCATGGGCTCTCTCAAGCCTGTGTAAAAAAGACTTCTAGGTAGGCGACGAACCTCCCCCGGCCCATCTAGGCAGGACAGGGCCGACATTAGCTGAGCAGGAATGATTTCTCTGACTTGTACAAAACTGCACATGCCCAGTCTGTCTATATCTCCTATGTTATAGCAGCTGCTCAGCCCTGCATTGCGTGTGGAGGGAGGTGTTGCCTACCTAGGAGTTTTTTGGACAGCCTTGGAAGAGGCTACTCATGTAAAGACTCATAAAAAGCTGCTTCCTATTCAAAACCCGTGCAGTGTTTTTAATGCACAAGGGATACTGTATTGCTTTGGCGATTTTATTGTTTTTAAGGTAAACTACCCCTTTGACTCTTACTATCCTGAGGGTGGCACCCCAAATTATTTTTAAATGTTGACCAGAGTTCAAATTTAATAAAATAGCGCAAACAGCAATGATGTCTCGTAATTCATATCAGCCAATCAAAAATCAGGATTCACTTGCCTGATTGCACTTAACAGCTAAGCAGTTACTGCTGATTGCTGTGGGCCTTAGCCCATCATTGCTGTTTGCACAAGAAGCAAAAGTGTCTGAAATAAAAACGGTCTTATCTTTTCTATTGCAAGCAGATTTTTTAAACATGCTGGAGTAAGGAACATTAATAAATTGCTAGGGGCAACAGTTCTTTTTCATTCATTTTGCAAACTAGGCTTAGTGCTGCTAAAGGGACTCTCTCATGAATCACAACACCTCTGTGCAAAACCTCAGATTGAAAATGCCATTCTAAGCTATGGAATGGTCACCCTAAAGCCCTACTTCAACCAAAATGGTTTATTTTGCTATGAATAGAGCAGGAAAGGGTTACAGTCAGGAGCGGACTGACAATTCATGGGGCCCCCGGGCAATTGGGGATCACAGGGCCTCTGTGTCCTTGACCACACTCAAAACACACCCAAAAAAGCCTATAAAAAGTACCAGAGGCATTTTATGGGACCCCCTACTGACCCTGTGCCCTCGGGCAGTGCCTGAGTGCTCCAATGGTCAGTCCACCCCTGGTTACAGTCACGTTTTTATTGACATGTATGTCTCTGTTAAGAATTCCACTGTCACAAGAGGAATTAATGATCAATTTCTGAAAAGGGGACCACCACCCCATTTCTTGTACAGGTGTCACACGAACAGGTATTGGGTGCTAGTCTTCCATTGCAGTCTCAGAAAGTAAAATCTGAACTAAAAAACAGTTAAAAAAAATAAAACCTAACAGATGTCACGTGGACAGGTATTGGGTACTCATCTTCCATTGGAGTCACAGACAGTAAAACTGGAACCCAAAAAAATTTAAAAAAGTAAAACCTAACAGATTATGTAACTCTTTCCCACTCTATCTGAAATTTTTTAAAAATGGCTGGAGTTAGTCTTTAAGTGCAGGTAGTGTTACTGGCCCATAAATAGCCTGGTGGAGGTGAGTGTGGGGGATCAAAGAATAATAGCTTCAAGCTAAGGTGTCACAAGTGGGTATTTTGCTTTGCAACAGATTCCCGCTACAGCCTGTCAGTAAAAAAAGCATGGGAACTGGCATTGCTGTTTAAAGGTGCCAGCTGCATGACTTCACTGGCTGCAATGGGGGAAGTAAGGATGACGACGACAGTTCAGGAGCAAATCTGCAATGGCAGCTTCCATATTTCGGTCTTGACAGGTTCCCTTCAAATAAAACTAATTAGTACAGCTTCAGCTTCTTTTTTGGTTTTTGGGAGATCCAACACTTTCATTTTCCTTACTTTGGCTCTGCTGAAAAAATCACATTGTAGTATGTCAAGTTGTAATTTTTCACAATATTTCCTTCAATCTTGAAAGTACTTAAGGCATTGTGGTGTTCAATGACAACAACATTTTATGTTTTCCAATCTACTCAAGCATGTCCAACTTCCTCTTCCCCCTCGCTCTCCCATTCATCCTGCGAGTTGCCTTCATCTTCACTTCCTCCGGCCCACCTGTCCTCTCCATACTGAATTTCTTCTTCAACATCCTCTTCCTTCTGCTCATTCTTGACATCTTCTTCTTTCCCTTTTTCATCCTCCCGTTCTGCCCTGAGGCTAACAATTAAGACCAGTGTCTGTAAAACCACATAAAGTGATGTCAGCTGTAAGATGTACTCTTGGGCCAGCCAAAGGAGGAGATACATGCCATATGTTGTGGCCAAGAAGACAGCCACTCCATGGATCCACAGCTGGAGGGCTCCTTGGATTCCGAAAACATCCAATGTTATCCGAAAAACAGGAGAAAAGAGCCAGAGGCAGCCAGATGCACATACATCTATTATATGGTGGACCAGGTTGATGCAGATCTGAAAATGTTCACTTTCAATGTTTGAATGGATAGTTGGTTTTGGGTTGTCGCGGTTCCTCAGTGATGGGAGGTATGACCGAAGAGTGGATATATTTGGCAGAGGTATTTCTGGGAAAGTCCATTGTCTAGCTTTTTGCGGTGAGCTTTCTGGATGTGATGGAGTACCTTTTGAAGAACTAAGGAATTTAGAAAAGAAGGCCGGTGGTGATGGCCACTTCATAGACCGATGGAGGAACATCTAGACAGATAAAAAAGAAAGAAGTCAGCTCAAGTAAATAACATTAAAGTGAACCTATCTGCTATATTAAACCATTCAAAGTAATACAATGGCCTTGGAGCAGACAACACATGCTTCCTGCTACTACCTTTGGTATCCAGAAAACCTCCTTCTGAAAGCAGTTTTACCTTGTAGTCTGATTTCAGGGTTGAGCCTTGCCAACTGTTACATCACTGTCCAAAATGTGCGCCACAGTGGTTAGCGTTCTTAGTCTTGAGGTCAATTAACACCTTGGTGCCCGAGCATACGCAAATATGTGACCTCTCACTGGCTGGGCCTTGGCATTGAGGGGTGGCATATTTACGTATGCAATGTAAACAAAATATGTGCTGAGAGCGTGTGCTCTGCACTCTCCCGGCATATTTACAGGCGCCTCATGAAAAAGGTCCCGATCACTACCTGTGGTCCAGAGCTTTCCGATCACGTGACCACTGTGACAGCTAAAACACAGCGGTCATATGACCCTAAACCCTACCTCCCGATGTCACAAACCCCTTAAGGCTAGGTTCATATATGTGTGGGTGGTGCCGTTGCGGATCCGCACAAAAATCCGTGCAGCTGCACCACCAACACACATTAATTCTAATGGCACGCCGCTCACATTGGAAATCGCAACCGCACTGGGAACCGAGGCTCCCGTGTGGGCTACGGTTTCCAAAGAAGTCCCGTGGCATGGGAGTCCATTCAAATGAATGGGCTCTCGTGCCCATGCAAAATGTGGCCCATACAGCCGCATATATGTGAACCAGGGGTAAGGGGCTGGGAGGCGCTATCGCCAAGGGGTTAGTTCACCTTTACTGAAAACTGCCTATACAGGAGTGGCTGTAGATAGAAAAAATAAAACTCTACAGCTCTGACTAAAATTAAATAATGCCCTTGCTATAAGTGTAGGCCATTTACGTACCTCCTGAAGCCTGACTGGAATACTCCCAGGGGGTTGCTGGGATGTTTCTAAGAGAGGCCTAGTCATTACTGCGCACCTCCTCCATTACAGGAGTGAGCCCTTTCTCTGATTCAAACCCCCAAACGTGCTCTTTCTCCCCCCTGATACAGTAGCTTTGAATCAGCGTCTGAGAGCTCACTCCTGTGATGGTGGGGGTGAGCAGTAATGACTAGGCCTCACTTAGCAACATCCTAGCAATGTCCTCGGATATTCCAGTCAGACTTCAGGTGGTATGTAAATGGCCTACACCTATAGCAAGGGCATTATTCAACTTTAGTCAGAGCTGCACAGTTTTTTGTACAGCAATCTCCCTGCTGAGCTCTTGTGTTCTGACAGGGGAACTCTTTCCCCCCCCACTCCCTTTCCACCAGAACACATTGGTCAGTGCTCGCAGCCATTGGCTGCCAGCACTGATCAGATGCCGATCAGCTGAGTGTTTTCCAGCATGCTTGTTCAACAGAAGCCGGATGTTAGGCTGCTGTACACACTGGCTGAATGTTGGCCGGTTGTGTACCAGCCTTGGGCTCCATTCAGACTTCAAAATCATGCAATTTTCATTGCAACTTTACAACGCACTTAAATAACTCAGGTGCCACTTTGAAGGGTTTACATTGAAGTCGCATGAAAGTCGGACCAAAGTGGTACAGGAACTACTTTCAAGTCACTGCGACTTGAAGTCACACAGATATGAAGGGTACTCATTGGGAAACATGGGGCACGATTTGTCAAGCGGCTTTGGACCCCAATGTCGCATGACAAGTCGCACAAGTGTGAATGGGCTCTTAAAGGGTAACTCCATTTTCATAAGAAAAAAAAACAAGTAAAAAAATAATATTAATATAGTGTATACAATTGTGACCCTAGTCATATTGTAATTGAACGTTATTAAAAATTACCTTTCCTTTTCAATCTACAGCACTGTAATTTTCTGTAAAATGCAATATGGCTACCTGGAGGCGTTCTGTATACAGATGGTGTACAGAACGCCCCCTGAAAATGTAATTTCCTGCTTGTGTGGTTGACTCATTGATTTTCCCAGAAGTCTGCACTAAGATACAAGATGCAACACTGTACCCATATGAATTTTTTAGCATTTTTTTGAGACAGATAAAACTTTATTTTGGTGGTATTTATTCACCTCTGGGGTTTTTATTTACTTTTTTTTGCTATATAAATGAAAAAGTCCAAAAATTTTGAAAAAAACTTTTTCTTATAAAATTTAGCAAATAAATAATCTTTCTTCATAAAACTTGGCCAAAATTTATTTGGTTATCTTTTTAGTATATAAAAAAAAAATAACCCAAATTTGTTTATAACCAAAAATTATAATTTTTCAAAAATGTTTTACATTTTTATTTCATTTTTTTATATTATCTATGTTTTTGTTTTTTTAAATATACGGTCACCCTAGCAGTACAGTGTCACCATAGTGACACTGTACTACTTGTGGGGCTTGATGAATATTTTTTTTTTTTTTACACTGATTGCTTTTACACACCTAAAGGCTGTAAAAGCAATCATTACTCCTTCTCTCTGGCTGCATTCTTGCAGCCATTGAGAAATACTGTGAGAGCTGTGATTGGTCACAGCTTGTCACATGGTACAATGCTGTTGTGAATAGCCTTGTACCATGTGCCCTTGGTGATCTTTCACACATTTCGCTAGTAGTAAGCAATGATGTCAGGAAGTGACATCTTGCTTACTACTATTCGAGTGATCCCTGATTGGCCAATCAGGGATCACATGAATCAGGACTTCACACAGAGGACACAGTGGGCTCCGGATCGCGGTGCCGCGCGCTCCCAGGGAACGCACACAGCCTGAAAATGCGGGCACCGTTTATGAACGGCAACCCGCCCCTGCACTGCTCCCGTCCAGCTGTTTATGTACATGGGCTGGCCGGGAAGTAGTTAAATGCAAAACATTGTGTTTTTGGTTCAATAGACTTCAATGGAGACACTGCAGAAATACATGTAGTGCGTTTTTTAATGCGTTTTCATCTGCCCAGCAACAAGGTGTACCTTGTATCTTCAGTGTAACATGAAACATGGTAAGTGTGCACAGCCCACTATCCCAAAACCACCCCCCTACAGGATTGTGGAAAGAAAGAAGACCCTGTCCGGCTCTGCTTACACAGCTATGTCACTCATTCAATGGAATCTGTCAATGAAAAACTGCAAAGTCCCATCTGCCACTGCGGCAGAGGGACTATAGGGACATCACAGCACTTGTAGTCCATTGATACTTCCTCCAGCTGTATCTCAGGACCTGGAGCTAGACGAATAGTCTGCAGGAGCCAGAGCATTGCACCCAAGCTTCTTTTTGAGATATATATATATATACACACACACATACACACACACACTATATTGCCAAAAGTATTGCCTTTTCACGCACATGAACTTGAATGGCATCCCAGTCTTAGTTCGTAGGGTTCAATATTGATTTGGCCCACCCTTTGCAGATATAAGAAGGCTGTCCACAAGGTTTAGGAGGGTGTCTATGGGAATGTTTGACCATTCTTCCAGAAGCACATTTGTGAGGTCAGGCATTGATGTCGGACGAGAAGGCCTGGCTCCCAGTCTCAATTCTAATTCATCCCAAAGGTATTCGATGGGCTTGAGGTCAGGACTGTGCAGGCCAGTCAAGCTCCTCCACTCCAAACTCGCACATCCATGTCTTTATGGACCTTCCTTTGTGCAGTCATGTTGGAACAGGAAGGGGACATTCCCAAACTGTTCCCACAAAGTTGGGAGCATGAAATTGTCCAAAATCTCTTGGTATGCTGATGACTTAAGAGTTCCCTTCACTGGAACTAAGGGGCAAAGCCCAACCCCTGAAAAACAACCCCACACCATAATCCCCCATCCACCAAACTTTACACTTGCACAATGCAGTCAGGCAAGCACCATTCTCCTGGCAACCCCCAAACCCAGACAAGTCCATCGGATTGCCAGACAGAGAATCATGATTCATCACTCCAGAGAACACATCTCCACTGTTCTAGAGTTCAGTAGCGGCGTGCTTTACACCACTGCTACCGATGCTTTGCATTGCACTTGGTGATGTAAGGCTTGGATGCAGCTGCTCAGCCATGGAAACCCATTCCATGAAGCTCTCTACACACTGTTGTTGTGCTAAACTGAAGGCAACACGAAGTTTGGAGGTCTTTAGCTATTGACTCTGCAGACAGTTGGCGACTTCTGCGCACTGTGCCCTTCAGCATGCGCTGACCCCGCTCTGTCATTTTAAGTGGCCTATCACTTGGTGGCTGAGTTGCTGTTGTTCCCAATTGCTTCCACTTTGTTATAATCCCACTAACAGTTGACCGTGGAATATTTATTAGCCATGCAATGTCATGGATGGACTTATTGCACAGGTGGCAACCTATCACGGTACCATTCTTGGAGTCACTGAGCTCCTGAGAGCGACCCATTCTTTCACAAATGTTTGTGGGAGCAGTCTGAATGCCTAGGGGCTTGATTTTATACTTTCGGCAATATAGTGTACATGTATGTATATATATATATATATATATATATACACACATACATACACACACACATAGTATATACATATACATAAGTAACTCCACAATCCATCTCAAGATTTTTCTGTGAATGTTGCAGTGGATTTTATTTGTTTCTATACATATCAGCACAAAGGAAAGTCCTATCTTCAGGGAACACTGATCCCTTGTCTTGTTGCCTCAGTATATGAAGCAGCTGTGTTCTTTTTGGTGATATTGGTTAACGTGGATGTCCTTCTCCTCCGGTGTTGTGACATGCAGCCCTCTGACCCTTACATTCTTACATTCTGCCAGAGGTCAGCTATACATAAAAATAGGCCTCAGATTGAGTAACAGAGAATTAGCTGCAGGGAGCAAACAAATGCAGTGACAAGTAGGAACACGTATACCGCATGGGTGCTGGTAGAAACCTATAGTGGCATTATAATGAACTAAAAATAAGTCACTATGACAGCTCACTTACTAAAAGGGCCCATTAACATCAATTGTAACACTCGCTACATGCATTGCCAGTTATTATGCATGGCGCCCCAATGCACCTTAAAACATATACTGTATTCGCTGTAACATGTGAATGTGTCCTTATGTAAAGACCCTTTCACACCGTTGCCTTGCGGTATTGCATGCTTTGCTGCAATGCACAGTAACGCTCATTACCTGAATAGTATCCCAATGTGCTATAAACACAAACATGCCCTGCAACGCACTGCAGAAAAACACATGGTGTACAGTGCGTTGCGCGAGAATGCAGCCAGCCCTACTTTCTTACACATCATTCATTTTGAATAGGCTGTTTAGTATACTGCAACGTGTTACTGCATGACAAAGCGTGTGCTGCAGCACAGAGCATTGTGGTGTAAATAGGTTCTAAATCCTTTACGCATAAAGCGTTACACAACAAGCATTGTTAAAGCCAAATTGAACCTTCTGTAATGCAGTCAGGCTACATACTTATACAAAAATAAATATGCCTCTTCTTTATTAGCTAATCATCTGCTGCAGCAAGGCTTAAAATGGTTGGAAAGTAAACATTAAAAAAAAAACCAAAACATGTCTATACTTACCTGCTCTGTGCAATACAATTGCACAGAGCAGGACCGATCCTCCTTTGCTCAGGTCCCTCGATAGCGCTTCTCCTCTCTTGCTGGTGCCCCCAATTGTCAGCCGATTCCCATGGGGGCACTCATGCGGGCTCACTCTCAATTCCTGCTGCTGTATCCATTGACACAGACAGCGGGACTTGGCTCTGCCTCTCACTACCTCGTGACTGGAGTCAATAGACAGGAGAGGAAGCCAATGGCTCCTGCTGCTATTGATCTGCCGAGTGAGGAAGGACAAAGCCAGGAGAGCTGCAGCTCCCATGCACATCACTGAATTGTAATGGGGCTCGGGTAAGTATAAGGGGGGGGGGGGGGACATTCTGTTACACAGAAGGTTTTTTACCTTAAAGTGTTTCTAAACCCCGGACCCTGCAGTCACTATATCTGGTCTCCAAGGACCCTGCATTCACTATATCTGGTTTCCACGGACTCTGCATTCACTATATCTGGTCTCCCATGACCCTGCATTCACTATATCTGGTCTCCCAGGACCCTGCATTCACTATATCTGGTCTCCCAGGACCCTGCATTCACTATATCTGGTCTCCCAGGACCCTGCATTCACTATATCTGGTCTCCCAGGACCCTGCATTCACTATATCTGGTCTCCCCGGACCCTGCATTCACTATATCTGGTCTCCCCGGACCCTGCATTCACTATATCTGGTCTCCCCAGACCCTACATTCACTATATCTGGTCTCCCAGGACCCCGCATTCACTCTATCCGGTCTCCCCGGACCCCGCATTCACTATATCCGGTCTCCCCGGACCCCGCATTCACTATATCCGGTCTCCCCGGACCCCGCATTCACTATATCCGGTCTCCCAGGACCCTGCATTCACTATATCTGGTCTCCCAGGACCCGGCATTCGCTATATCTAATCTCCCACAGTACACACAACATGGAAATGCAATTATTTTAGTAAATATAAACTGCTAAATACCTTTTCTCATCAGCAGTTAGAGCAATCTTGTGACTTCTATCAGTGTCCAGCAGAGCACTGGTTAAAGCTTGTAGGAGGAGTTTTCATTCTACTCTAGGAGGATGCAGAACCCCTGACCTCTGTCTGGACAGCACTGATTGGCCCTGCGCTGATCACATGCACTTTCCCATGAAAAAAAAACCCTCTCTAGCAATACACACCAAACTGAGTAAATCCACATGATATGTCTTAATAGGAGATAAGAGGAGAACATTGGAAGAAGGGGAGGAACAGAGAAGACAAGATCAAACAGCCTTTTCCTGTTGTGGGTTTAGTAATACTTTAATGCACAGAATAAATTAAAGTAAAAAAAACCTTGAGGCTTTAGAACCACTTTAAAAACCTGTGTTGAAGCACATAGGAAATTTCCCCTCACTTCCTGTCCCAAAGCCAAAACAGGAAGTGGGATGATATCCCTTCGAGGTAGAGAAATCCTTGGTTGCACCACACTCACAAGAATTGGTGTCCCCATTGGAAGACTTTCCCTCTATTTTTGATCTGGCAACAACTCAAAATTTGTGATCTTCTCCCCAACAGGGGCACAGACATCAATAAAAACCCTACAAGGGTTCTAAACCTCTCCACTTTATACAAAACTAGAAAAAAATCTGACTTTACATGTAACACTTTAAAGTTTTAAAACAGGGACAGCCAGGCAACTAGCATTGTTAAAAGGAGCTCAGCAATGGAATCATCTGTATTTGTCTCCGTGCAGATATTCTTTACTGATTTATATATAGTGTCTTTATTTCTGTGACAACAGACATAATACAAACAAGGGCGGGTAATACACATAGTACAAGAACATGTCAGATGACGAGTGCATTACGAAAGAGGGAGGGAGAGAAAGAGAGAAACAGGGAGGGAAAAAGAGAGAGAGAAAGAGGGAGAATGAGAGAGGAAGAGGGAGAATGAGAGAGGGAGAGAAAAAAAAGAGAGAGAGGAAGAGGAAAGGAGGGAGAGTGAGAAAGAGGAAGGGAGGGAGAGAGAGAAAACGGAAAGGAGGGAGAGAAAAAGAAAGAGGAACGGAGGGAGAGAGAGAAAGAGGAAAGGAGGGAGAGAGAGAAAGAAAGAGGAAAGGAGGGAGAGAGAGAGAAAAAGAGGAAAGGAGGGAGAGTGAGAAAGATGAAAGGAAGGAGAGAGAGAAAGAGGAAAGGAGGGAGAGAGAGAAAGAAAAAGGAAAGGAGGGAGAGAGAGAAAGAAAGCGGAAAGGAGGGAGAGAGAGAAAGAAAGCGGAAAGGAGGGAGAGAGAGAGAGAAAGAAAGATGAAAGGAGGGAGAGAGAGAGAGAAAGAAAGAGGAAAGGAGGGGGAGTGAGAAAGAGGAAAGGAGGGAGAGAGAGAAAGAGGAAAGGATGGAGAGAGAGAAAGAAAAAGGAAAGGAGGGAGAGGGGGGATGGGGAGGGGAGAGAGAGGGGAGAGAGAGGAGAAGGAGAGAGAGGGAGGGAGGGAGGGAGTGAGAGAGAAGAAGGGGGGGGGAGAGAGGTAATGGAACTGATAGGTGGAATAGAAGATTCCATTATAAGCTGAAGGCGGGATAGGCTTCCCTGAAGAGATAGGTTTTCAGAGAACGCCTAAAAGTGGGCAGAGTAGGCTATAGTCTGATAAATTGGGGTAGAGAGTTCCAGAGGATGGGGGAGATGCAACGGCTGTACAATCTTCCTGCATATGCCTTGTGCTTACAGCCATATAGAGAGGGATGCAAAGCTCTAGATAGTGGTCTCTAAACTGCGGCCCTTTGATTGCCTTTATCTGGCCCTTAAGGGAACTAGTCCTCCCACTGATATGAGGCACCATTCCTCCCACTAACACCAACATTGGGACAGAATTCCTCCCACTGGTATAGACTAAAGAAAACTATTACTTCCACTAATACTAAAGATGGTGCACTTTTCCTCCCACTGGTACCATCATTGGGGTACTGTTCCTGCCACTGACATCAACAATGGGGCATAATTCCATCCACTGATATAAAATATAGAGCATTATTACTCCTGCTAACACTAAAGATGGGGCACTTTTCCTCCCACTGATACCATCGATGGTGCACTACTCCTGCCACTGACACCAATGCTGGAGCACCAGTCCTTCCCTAACACCAATATTGGGGCACCGGTCCTTCCACTGACACCAATATTGGGGTACATTTTCTTTCATTGATACCAGTTTTGGGGAACCATTCCTTCCACTGACATCAATGTTGGAGCACCAGTCCTTCCCTAACACCAATAATGGGACACCAGTCCTTCCACTGACACCTGTATTGGGCCACATTTTCTTTCATTGATACCAGTTTTGGGGAACCATTCCTTCCACTGACATCAATATTGGAGCACCAGTCCTTCCTTAACACCAATGATGGGGCACCGGTCCTTCCACTGACACCTGTATTGGGGCGCATTTTCTTTCATTGATACCAGTTTTGGGGAACCATTCCTTCCACTGACATCAATGTCGGGGCACCAGTCCTTCCCTAACACCAATGATGGGGAACCATTCCTTCCACTGATACCAATAAGAGGGAGCTATTCCTTCTACTGACACCAATGATTGGGCACTATTGCTGCTGCATTTTCCATTCCCTCTGGTTACAGTCCGGCCCCCCTAAAGTCAGAAGACCAGAAAACTGGCCCTATGTTCAGAATGTTTGGAGACCCCTGCTCTAGATGAAGATCACTTGCGTCCAGACCTGTGTGGCCATCCCTGTATAGATGTAAACACTGGTTTGTGCTGGAAGATCTATTCAACTGCTGCGTCTTCCGTGTTGTCATTGATTTTGAAAGGTTTACTGCATGAAACACCTATCAGGTGCATAAACATAACCCTCTGCACATGGTATGGATCTATTCACTGCTGTAAATGAATATTTATATAGATCATTATACAGATCAGTAGCTTAAACCCCCTTCCTGTCCAGCCCTGGCGTCCCTTTAACTTGACTATTACGCCTGGGGTCTGCCTGATCATACAACTGTGATTGGCTGTCACAGTGATCACATGATCAGGAGCTGGTCCTGTTGGCTCCAGATCAATAACAGAGACTAAGGCTGGCCATACATTATACAATTATCTGGAGATTTTTGGTTTAGATTTACCAAAAACCATATAATAGGAGGACAAACCTAAACAACACTTTCAGCTGTATCCAATTAGGCAGGCCCTTGCACTACACAGTTGAAGGTAAATCTAAAGGAAATTGGGCAGAAAATTGGAAGATAATTGTATAATGTATGGCCAGCCTTAGGCTGGCCATACACTATACAATTTTCTGCCCAATTTCCTTTAGATTTACCTTCAACTATGTAGTGCAAGGGCGTGCCTAATTGGATACAACTGAAAGTGTTGTTTAGGTTTGACCTTGTATTATATGGTTTTTGGTAAATCTAAAGCAAAAATCTCAAGAAAATTGTATAATGTGTGGCCAGCCTAATGCAGGCCATAGATGGGTCGAAAAATCGGCCGATTTTCGGATCGTTAGTGGGCTAAATGTTCGGCCGTTTTTTGGTATTTTGGCAGATTTTTTTTATCGGTAAAGTTGGAAAAAAAATCGGCCGATTTTCGCGGCAATGATGGGCAAATCGGCCGATCTTTTACCGATAAAAAAATCTGCACATGACCCGTGACCTGCAAGAGGAAGACAAAAAGAATAAGAAAAAAGAAGAGGATGGAGAAGAAGAAGAAGGAGAAGGGGAAGAGAAGAAGAGGATGAAGAAGTAGAAGAGGATGGAGAAGAAGAGGATGAAGAAGAAGAAGAGGAAGAAGAAGAAGAGGAAGAAGAAGAAGAGGAAGAAGAAGAAGAAGGAGGATGAAGAAGAAGAGGAAGATGAAGAAGAGGATGAAAAAGAAGAAGAAGGAGGATGAAGAAGAAGAGGAAGATGAAGAAGAGGATGAAAAAGAAGAGGATGAAGAAGAAGAGGATGAAGAAGATGAAGAAGAAGATGAAGAAGAGGATGAAAAAAGAAGAAGAAGAGGATGAGGATGAAGAAGAGGATGAAGAAGAGGAAGATGAAGAAGAAGAAGAGGATGAAGAAGAAGAAGAAGAGGATGAAGAAGAAGAGGAAGAAGAAAAAGAGGATGAAGAAGAAGAGGAATTCCAGTATGGCAAAAAGAGTCCCTGCAGAGAGCTCCGCTATTTCTTTGACAGTTCATTGACATTTATAGCGGTTGCAACATTGTATCTATTTGTTTCCGAATAAAAACATCTGTATCCTAAATGGATACAAATAGATACATTGTTGCAACCGCTATAAATGTCAAGGAACTGTCAAAGAAATAGCGGAGCTCACTGCAGGGACACTTTTTGCTGGCTGTAAACGGGATGAAAATCGGCCGATTTTTTTTACCGTTGCTGGTAACGTCGGCCGCTTGAACGACCGATTTTTTGGTTTTTTAAAAGAAAAATCGGCCGATTTTCGACCCGTCTATGGCCTGCATAAGGCTAGGTTCACAACTATGCAGGTTGCGTTTGAGCTGTTTCTACATTGGATCTTGAGTTGCATTTTTGCTTTGTTTTTTATGCATTTTTATTCTTGTTGCTAGGCAGATTTAAAATGCAAAATGCAGCAAAAACGCATAAAAAATGCAATACATGCTTTTCTGCAGCGTTTCTATTGAAGTCTATAGAACCAAAAATGCTACTTTTTGCATTCAAAAAAATCCCTGACCCTTTCCAAAAAACTCACTGGCTGAAAACGCGCAGATGTGAACCTGTCCCATAGGAAATCATGTTAAATAGACTGTACTGCGTTTCTATAAAACGCAGCAGAAAATGCTTAGGTGTGAACCTAGAGTAAGAGCTGTTTTTGACAGCTCAGTCCCTGTGTTGGAAGTGCGCAGTAAGCATGTTCTCACCACAAAAACTACTGCTGCCTACGTGCTGGCATGTAGGCATGAAGGCCCACCCTCTTTGCCGACACACGTGTTATATGGACAGCAAGAGGTTAAAGCCCGACTCCAGGCACAGAAAAAAAAAAAAAATACCCCCTGCAGTGGCCTCCACCCCCCTACCCCCGCATATACTGTACATTGCAAGGGATAAATGCTCGTTAAGGCTCGGTTCACACTTCTGTGACTTGGGATCCGACTTGTGAGACGCATGGCATATGTGAGACGCATGGCCATACACTATACAATTTTCTTGAGATTTTTGGTTTAAATATACCAAAAAAACATAATATGAAGTCAAACCTAGCAACACTTTCAATTGTATCCAGTTAGGCAGGCTCTTGCACTACAAAGTTGAAGGTAAATCTAAAGGAAATTGGGCAGAAATTGGACAGAAAATTGTATAGTGTATGGCCAGCCTAAGTCAACGAGAGCTGTCTTGACCACCTCCCGACCGGCCGTTGCATATAAACGGCCGGACGGTGGCACTGCAGTTCAAGGTGGCTGTTTATAAACGGCCTCCCCGCACCCTGCTTGTGCGTGCTCCCTGGGAGCGCGCAGCACTGTGATCCGGTGCTCGCTGTGTCCTCCGGACACAGTGGAACACCGATCGTCGGACGGGACCTCGTACATTGCTTACTACGTGTGAAATCTGTGAATGATCACAGAGGTCACATGGTACAGGGCTATTCACAACAGCCTTGTACAATGTGACAAGCTGTGACCAATCACAGCTCACTCTGTCTGCAAGAATGCAGACAGAGAGAAAGAGAAATTATGGCTTTTACAGCCTTTATGGGTGTAAAAGCAATCAGTGTAAAAAAAAAAAATCTTCATCACCCCCCCACAAGTAGTACAGTGTCACTATGGTGACACTGTACTGCTAGGGTGACAGTATGTAAAAAAATAAATAAATAATAAAAAAAAACTAAAAATGTAAAAAAAAATGTTTAAAAATTATAATTTTTGGTTATAAACTAATTTGACTTATTTTTTTTTTTTTACTAAAAAGATAACGGAATACATTTTGGCCAGGATTTATGATGAAATACTATTTATTTGCAAAATTTTATAAGAAAAACACTTTTTTGAAATTTTTTGGACATTTTCATTTACATAGCAAAAAAATAAAAATCCCAGCGGTGAATAAATACCACCAAAATAAAGCTTTATCTGTCTCAAAAAAATGCTAAAAAATTCATACAGGTACAGTGTTGCATGACCGCACAATTGTCATTCAAAGTGTGATAGCGCTGAAAGCTGAAAATTGCCCTGGTCAGGAAGGGGGTGAAAGTGTCCAGACTGGAAGTGGTTAATTAGCACCACTGAAGTTGCTCCTGTACTACATCAAGGCGACTTCTATCCAACTTGTGCCCATAGACTTTAATGGAAGTCGCCTCCAAGTCGGATCCTAGTCTATATTGATGTGATTTGGATCCAACATTACAGGAAGATTGCCCAGGTGTTCCCTGAAAGTTGCTTCAGAGTTGCATGACTTTCAGGTCGTAGTAGTGTGAACTGAGACTTAGGCTGGCCATACATTATACAATTTTCTTGAGAATTTTGGTTATAATTTACCAAAAACCATATAATATGAGGTCAAATCTAAACAACACTATCAGTTGTATCCAGGGGTGGACTGACCATTTGGAAACTCGGGCAGTTTCGAGGGCCCGGAGTCAGTAGGGGGCCCCATGAGATGCCCCTGGTACCTTTTTCATAGGCTCTTTTGAGTTTGGGCAAGGACACAGGGGCCCCATGATCCCCTATTGCCCGGGGGCCCCATAAGTTGTCAGTCCGCCCCTGGTTGTATCCAATTAGGCAAACTCTACATAGCTGAAGGTAAATCTAAAGGAAATTGGACAGAAAATTGTATAGCTTATGGCCAGCCTAATGCAGGCCATAGACGGGTCGAACATTGGCCGATTTAAAAAAAAAAAAAAAAAATGAAAAATCGGTCGTTCGTTCGGCCGACATTACCACCAACGGTAAAAAAAAAAAAAAATCGGCCGACAAAATCATAACGTTCACCCCATAACTTCTGTCCCTTGCAGGTCACAGCTCATGCGCGGATTTTTTATCGGTAAAATGATCAGCAGATTTGCCCATCATTGCCGGGAAAATCGGTCAATCGTCAAAATCGGCCGCAAATTTTCCAACATGACCGATAAAAAAAACTGCAAAAAACCCGAAAAAAAATGGCCGACCAATTAACCCACTAACAGTGCGAAAATCGGCCGATTTTGTTCGGCTGAAAAATTGGCCGATTTTTGACCCGTCTATGGCCGGCCTTAGTGTAGGGTTTTGCAGAAGAGGCTGTGATACTCACCTTCTCTATGTGATACTCCTTCAATCCGTGAGACCAGTCTGCCACAGCCTCCCCTGTAAGCTGCCTATTAGCCCTGCACATGATGATGTCAAAGCTCCGCCCACAGAACGTAACTTCAGGGACAGAATGCATGGAATACAGCCCCTTCTGCAACCTCCTACTTTAAGTCACCGTTCATACCACTGCAATTTAAAATTTAATTTCAGCACAATTTCAGGTGCGATTTCTGAAGATTTTATTGCGACTTGTGAAGATTTTCAATGATTTCTTGCGATTTCCATTATATTCTATGTATGTGAAATCCTAATAAACTGCAGAAAAAGTCATGCAAGAACCACTGCAGCAAATCGCACGTTAGGACACTGACATTCACATTCATTAGATGAGATTTCAATTTGCACATCGCACCTGAAATTTCACCAGTATGACCGGGCACTTAGCAAGCATTTAATCCTTGCAGTGAAGGGGGTACCCTACTGCAAGGATTGTGCCCAGCAGGGTCTCCATGCCCGGCAGGCAAACAATAAATGCGTCAGCACAACATTCTGCAGTGGAACTATTTCAATGATGACGTCATGGTGTCACTCTGTAGTCCAAGCTGACACAGCACACACAACTGCTGTCAACTTGAGGTTCGGGGGAAGGGAGGTAAAAATGACTCATTCTTTTATCTGAAGTATTCAATCAGGCAGAACTAGCCTCAAGGCAGGCTGCTTTGGGCTGTTCTGTCTATTTAGTTAACCCATGGTGCTCTTTGTTGTGTATTAAATGTTTATATGTAAAAGCAATGATTGTACATATAGCACAATATACTATCACAGACAGGGGCGGACTGATCATTTGGATACTCGGGCACTGCCCGAGGGCCCGGGGTCAGTAGGGGCCCCATGAGATGCCCCTGGTACCTTTTTCATAGGCTTATTTAAGTTTGACAAGGACACAGGGCCCCATGATCCCCTATTGCCCGGGGGCCCCATGAGTCCATGAGTTGTCAGTCCGCCCCTGATCACGACCTATCAATCCTTAATCACTTCCACACCACCCTATAGCTGAAATACTGCTACAGGGCGGCATGGCTGAGCAAAATCACGTATGTATATATGCCCGGTGCAGGGGCGGACTGACAACTCATGGGGCCCCCGGGCAATAGGGGATCATGTGGCCCCTGTGTCCTTGCCCAAACTCAAAAAAGCCTATGAAAAAAGTACCAGGGGCATCTCATGAGACCCCCTGCTCACCCGGGCCCTCGGGCAGTGCCCGAGTTTCCAAATGGTCAGTCCGCCCCTGCCACGCCGCCATTCGCTGCTTCGGCTGTCAGTCACTGAGTATTACCAACAGATTACCAATACAGATCTCTCCCCTGTCAGCTCCTGCACACTGCTTTGTATGGCTCTGCATAGCACAGCCATACAAAGCAGTGTGCTTACAGTGAAACACACACACAGCCCACATAGTAAAACAGCACACAGTTAACCCTTTCATCACCCCAGATGTTAACCCCTTCCTGCCCAGTGCCATTAGTACAGTGTCAGTGCTTTTTATTAGCACTGATCACTGTATTGGTCTCACTGGGGATGTCAGTGGCCGTTAGTTCCCCTCCGTGTCAGAATGCTTGCCGCAGTCCCGCTATAAGTCACTGATCACCGCCATTACTAGTAAAAAATAAAAATAAAATCCCGGTATCTATACCGCCATTTGTAAACGCTATAACTTTCACGAAAACCAATTAATTTACATATATTGGGATTTTTTTAGAAAAGACATCGCAGAATACATTTTGGCCTTAATATATGATGAAATTAGATTTTTTTTATTTTTTTACTGGAATGTTTTATAGCAAAAAGTCAAATAGTTTTTTTCTCAAAATAGTTTTTTTTTTTTTTTTATAGAGCAAAAAATAAAAATGCACAGGTGATTAAATACCACAGAAAGAAAGCTCAATTCATGGGAAAAAAAGGACGTAAATTTCATCTGGGAGCGGCATTGCATGACCGCGCAATTGTCAGTTAAAGTAACGCAGCGCCGTAACGCAAAAAATGGCCTGGTCAGGAAGGGGGGGGGGGGAAATCCTTTAAGAGGGCAAGTGGATAAAGATACCCCTAATACTAAATGAACCCCTTCTACAACATACTCACCTTATCCCACCCTGGGAGAGTCTGCGATGAGCCCTGACTGCAGGATCCGAGGACAAGGGATCCTCACTGCTGGGACTTTTACTTCCACAGCAGATGGTGAAGCAGATGGTGTGTGCTGACGCAGCTCAGCCAGTGGAGACACACAGCAGTCAAGCATGTAAATGACCTTTTCTGATCCTCGGAATACGACTGTCATTGTATACAGAGATTCTGCTGGAAAATCTCTTGGTAAACCTATTGGTGACTCTTCCTGTATTTGGAGAAAAAAAAACTTTCGACACATGCAAGACTTTTATTCATTAACCAACATAGAAGATTGCAGCTGTTCCTTAAATCACAGGACTTATGCAGGCCATAGATGGGGAGAAAACCAGCCAATTTTTCTTTAAAAAAACGAAAAATCGGTCGTTCAATCGGCCGACCTTACCAGGAACGGTAAAAAAAAAAAAAAACGTCCGATTTTCATCCCGTCTACAGCCGGCAAAAAGTGTCTCTGCAGAGAGCTCCGCTATTTCTTTGACATTTATAGCGGCTGCAACATTGTATCTATCTGTATTTGTATCCATTTCGGATACAGATGTTTTTATTCAGAAACAGATACATTGTTGCAGCCGCTATAAATGTCAAAGAACTGTCAAAGAAATAGCGGAGCTCTCTGCAGAGACACTTTTTGCCGGACTGGAATTCTTCTTCTTCTTCATCCTCTTCTTATTCTTCTTCATCCTCTTCTTCTTCTTCATGCTCCTCTTCTTCTTCTTCATGCTCCTCTTCTTCTTCTTCATCCTCCTCTTCTTCTTCTTCATCCTCCTCTTCTTCATTCTCTTCTTCATCCTCCTCTTCTTCTTCATCCTCTTCTTCTTCTTCATCCTCTTCTTCTTCTTCATCCTCTTCTTCTTCTTCATCCTCTTCTTCTTCTTCATCCTCTTCTTCTTCATCCTCTTCTTCTTCATCCTCTTCTTCTTCATCCTCTTCTTCTTCATCCTTCTTTTTGTCTTCCTCTTGCAGGTCACTGCTCATGCGCAGATTTTTTTATTGGTAAAAAGATCGGCCGATTTGCCCAAAATCGGACGATCTTTTTCCAACTTTACCGATAAAAAAAATCTGCCAAAATAGCGAAAAACGGCCGACCTATTAACCCACTAACGATCCGAAAATCGGCCGATTTTATTTTCGGCCGAAAAATCGGCCGATTTTCGACCCATCTATAGCCTGCATTAGGCTAGATTCATGCGTTTTTTATGCATTTTGCATTTTTTTCCTCCAACTTGTTGCTGGGCAGATTAAAAACACAAAACGCATCAGCCTGGGTTCACACTGATGCGGAGCCGAATTCGCACGGGTTTCTGTGCAATTTCCACACCGCATTATAATCACACCCCGTTCATCAGAACCTCTGTGAGTGTGTGTTTTAAATTAATGACACCTGAAATCAGTTCGCAATACGCAGTGCGATGATCAGAATCAGAATGCATGGGTGTGAACACCCATGCGATCCGATTCTGGTGTGGACTAAAAAAGGGTCCTGCACTTTTTTGGTGCGGGTGCGGTGCGATTTGAGTCAAACAAGATGTATGGCTCAAATTACACCGCACAGAAATCGCATGTGATTTGTACAGGAATGCGGTGCGGTTCCTGTGCACACAACATGTGATGTGCCGCACCATATCAATGTGAACCCAGGCTCAAAAAGGTGTCAAAAATGCACTACGTGCTTTTCCGCAGCGTTTCCATTGAAGTCTATTGAACCAAAAACGCAACGTTTTGCGTTTAAAAAAGTTCCTGACCCTTTCCACAAAATGCACCGGGTGAAAACGCAGAGATGTGAACCTGTCCCATAGGAAATCATGTGAAATGGACTGCTGTGCGTTTCTGCAAAACGCAACGGAAACGCATAGGTGTGAACCTAGAATAGAATGGAATATGTCTCAGTGCCGCAACATGTGCTCTTGTATGGTCACCCTTAGACTTTATTTACACTTGTGGTTGGGCAGGGGGAAAAAAATGCACGGTTGAGCATTTTTACCACCCCTAACCACTCCCCCTTAAGCTACAAAATCAGCGGAGACGGGTGTACATATGCTGTGGCGGTGACGATTGACTTCACAGCACAGCAAAAATGCAGCAGCAGAGCGGACACAGGGCTGTCATCCATTGCTCAGCTGAGATCAGCGGGGAGATCCCCCACTGAAAGGGTCCGCCCCATGTGAAAGGATCCTTAGAGAATTCAGCTCTTTTTTTTTCTGTCTTGAAGAGAGTCTCACTTCTCATGCTGTATTCCCCAGTGTACCATATTTATGTCCTTATGCAAAAGCTGGGTGACTGGATTCTACAATGGTGCTCCTCGCTGTAATCAGACACAGCATGCGCTTTGCACGCAGGCATGCATTCCTCACATCTCCCTTTCCATCACCATTAGACTGTAAGCTCTTGTGCCCAGAGCAATCATTTGTTTTACTATTAGGCCCCTATTACACACGGGCGTTCACTTTTTTTCATATGTTCAGTCACATTTTTTCCAAGAAAAAAACGGATCAGTTCACATCATTTTTTCTATCAGTTCATATCCGTTTTTCATCAGTTGACATCAGTTTTTTATCAGTTTATATCCTTTTTTCATCTGTTCACATCCGTTTACATCCATGTTTCGTATTACATCCATTTTTCATCCGGATTGCATACATTCTTATCCGTTGACATCAATTTTTGTCCGTTTACATCCGTTTTTCATCCAATTACATAAATTTTTTCATCCGTTTACATCCATTTTTCATCCGGTTACATACATTTGGATCCGTTTACATCAATTTTCGTCAGTTTACATCTGTTTTTCATCCAATTACATCAATTTTTTCATCCGTTTACATCCATTTTTCATACAATTACATCCATTTTTCATCTGGTTACATATGGTTTTATCCGTTTACATCCATTTTTCATACAATTACATCCATTTTTCAGCTGGTTACATATGGTTTTATCCATTTATATCTGTTTTTCATCAGTTCACATCCATTTTTCATTAGTTTTTCATTAGTTTATGTTTTTCATCTGTTCACATCCGTTTACATCCATTTTTCGTCCAATTACATACATTTTTCATCCGGTTGCATACATTTTTATCTGTTTACATACATTTTTGTCCGTTCACATCAGTTTTTCATCCAATTACATCGTTTTTTTGTCCATTTACATCCATTTTTCATCCAGTTACATACATTTTTATCCGTTTACATCAATTTTTCATACAATTGCATCCATTTTTCATCTGGTTACATATGGTTTTATCTGTTTACATCCATTTTTCATACAATTACATCCATTTTTCATCCGGTTACATATGGTTTTATCAGTTTATATCCATTTTTCATCAGTTCACATCCATTTTTCGTCACTTTTTCATCATCAGTTTTATATGTTTTTCATCTGTTCACATCCGTTTACATCTATTTTTCGTCCAATTACATCCATTTTTCATCCGGTTGCATACATTTTTGTCCGTTTACATCAGTTTTTCATCCAATTACATCCGTTTTTTCGTCCGTTTACATCCATTTTTCATCCAATTACATCCATTTTTCATCCGGTTACATACATTGTTATCCGTTTACATAAATTTTTGTCCGATTACATCCGTTTTTTATCCAATTACCTCAGTTTGTTCGTCTGTTTACATCCATTCTTGTCCGTTTACATCCATTTTTGTCCGTTTACATCCATTTTTCTTCCGTTCTGTTTTTATTTTGTCAACAGAAGAAAAATAGGGGTGCCTTCTGTTCCAAAAAAATGGATGTTAACGGATGCGGACATTACCAGATGTAAACAGATGATCATCCGTTTACATCTGCTAGTCCATAGAAATACATGGGTGTCCGTATTTTATCCATAAATGGTCAGATGAAAAATGTACATACAGAACGCTGGTGTGAAAGGGGCCTAAATCTTTGTCTTTTGGTTTGTTAATGTCCCTCCAAATTATTACATTTATGCACAGTGGCTAAATGGATAGCACTTCTGCCTGGCAGTACTAGGGTCGTTGGTTCAAATCCCAACCATGGCACTACCTGCCTGGAGTTTTCATGTTCTTCCTGTGCTTGCGTGGGTTTCCTCCGGGTACTCCAGTTTCCTCCTACACTCCAAAGACATGCTGGTAGGTAAATTAGACCCTGTCTACATTGGCCCTAGTATGTGTATGTATGTATGTGAGTTGGGGACCTTAGATTGTACGCCCCTTGCGGGTTAGGGACTGATGTGAATGTACAATATAGATGTAAAGAGCTGTGTAAATTGATGGCGCTATATAAGTACCTGAAATAAATAAATAAATATAGCTCCCTCATTTCCTGTGGCTCTGTACAGAGTGATAAAAGCTCAAATGAGTGTAGATAAATAAAAATCCTCTTTGGATAAACAAATACTCAACACAAACAATTCCAAGAGCAACAAAGCAGAACAGAGAGCCAGACTGATCATGCTAGATCTAGTAATCTATCCATCCATTCAGTTGTATCCGACCCTTGGCGATTGCATGGACCGTCACTCGTAAGCAGGGGCGGACTGACAACTCATGAGGCCCCCGGGCAATAGGGGATCATGGGGCCCCTGTGTCCTTGCCCAAACTCAAAAAAGCCTATGAAAAAGGTACCAGGGGCATCTCAAGGGGCCCCCTACTGACCCCAAGCCCTCGGGCAGTGCCTGAGATTCCAAATGGTCAGTCCACCCCTGCTCATAAACAACTTTTTCCATGAATTCTCTTAGCAATTATTTTACAGCGTGGGTTGCCGGGTCTTTCCCCAACCCCTACCATGCAGGGGATCCCGAGGGATGAAACTAAGACAATTTAGACAGGAGCCAATTAACCTACCAGCATGTGTTTGGAGTGTGGGAGGAAACCGGAGTAGCCAGAGGAAACCCACACGAACACAGGGAGAACATGCAAACTCCATGCAGGAGGCACCATGGTTGGGAATTGAACCCATGACCCATTTACTGCACAGCAGACGTGCTAACCACTAAGCCACTGTGCCGCCCAATCTAGTAATACATTGCAGAAAACGCTGTATAAATAACGAGTATTATCATTAAAACAAAACATTTCCCCATCTTAGGCTACCTGCACACAGGCGTATTAATGTACAATCCAGATATGATGCCAGAAAAATATGCCTCAAACGTTGCGTATGTAAACACGTTTATGTGCGTCTACATGTGTATGGCGTTTAGAAGCATATGAGCGTAAACGTATTCTATTGACTAGAATATTCATTTATTTCAGCTACTGGAATTAATGTGTGCACATACATGCAGGTTTAGATGACACGCGGGCATACAATTCATTAACCACTTCCAGACTGGACACTTTCACCCCCTTCCTGTCCAGGCCAATTTTCAGCTTTCAGTGCTATCACACTTTGAATGACAATTGCACGGTCATGCAACACTGTACCCATATTAATTTTTTAGCTTTTTTTTTAGACAGATAAAGCTTTATTTTGGTGGTATTTATTCACCACTGGGATTTTTATTTTTTTTTGCTATGTAAATTAAAAAGTCCAAAAATTTTGAAAGTGTTTTTCTTATAAAATTTTGCAAATAAATAGTATTTCATTGTTAATCTTGGCAAAAATGTATTCTGTTATATTTTTAGTAAAAAAAAAAATCAACCCAAATCAGTTTAAAACCAAAGTTGTAATTTTTGAACATTTTTTTTATATTATTTTTTATTTATTATTTTTTTTTTTACATACTGTCACCCTAGCAGTACAGTGTCACCATAGTGACACTGTACTACTTGTGGGGGGTGATGAAGACTTTTTTTTACACTGATTGCTTTTACACCCATGAAGGCTGTAAAAACAATCATTTCTCCTTCTCTCTAGCTGCATTCTTGCAGCCATTGAGAACTACTGAGTGAGCTGTGATTGGTCACAGCTTGTCACATGGTACAAGGCTGTTGTGAATAGCCTTGTACCATGTGACCTCGGTGATCATTCACAGATTTCACATGCAGTAAGCAATGATGTCACAAGTGACATCTTGCTTACTACTTTGCATGTGATCACTGATTGGCCAATCAGTGATCACATGATCGGGACCTCGTACAGAGGTCCCGTCCAACGATCGGTGTTCCACTGTGTCTGGAGGACACAGCAGGCACCGGATCGCTTCCAGGGAGTGCGCACAAGCAGGGTGCGGGAAGGCCGTTTAGAAACGGCCACCCGACCCTGCACTGCCACCGTCCGGCCGTTTATATAAAACAGCCGGACGGGAGATGGTTAAGGAGACTCCTTTCTGAATGCAGGTTTAGGGCATTTTTTACGCCCCCAAACCCAGCTCTAACATACACCTGGAAACTACACAATGTGCACATGGTTCGAATTCTGAAAGATTTTCATACGAAAATCGGACTTAAGAATAATCGGCCAATTTTTGCTCTGTTAGTGGGAAAATGGCATCAGCCAATTTTCGTGGTTCCTCCCCATTTCATGCTGGAAAATTCGTGAAAAACGACCGATTTTCGAAATCATTGGTGGCACTATCAGATTACAGAACGAGCGACGTTTCAATTTTCAGACAAAAAATTGTTCGGAATTCGAACCATGTATGGTCTGCATTAGAGCTGCTTTCAGACGCGTTAAAAAAAAAAATGTCAGATGCTTTTAAAAGCAACATTTTCTGCCTTTGTGCATGAGGCCTTATACTTGTCTGTGTATATATTGCATAAAAATTGTCTCCAGACTATGGCCCGCAGGCTGGATGTAACCTCCTGCTAGCTGTCCAGACCTTGGGGCACTATTCCTGCCACTCATATAAAAAAAATGGGGCACTATTCCTCCCACACTGACACCAATGATGGGGCACTATTCCTCCCACACTGACACCAATGATGGGGCACTATTCCTCCCACACTGACACCAATGATGGGGCACTATTCCTCCCACACTGATACCAATGATGGGGCACTATTCCTTCCAATAATACCACTGATGGGACACTATTCCTCCCACTGACACCAATGATAGGGCATTGTTCCTCCCACTGATACCAAAGGTGGGACACTATTCCTGCCACTGATACCAAAGATAGGACACTATTCCTACCACTGACACCAATGATAGAGCACTATTCCTCCCACTGACACCAATGATGGGGCACTGTTCCTGCCACTGATACCAAAGATGGGGCACTATTCCTGCCACTGTTACCATAGATGGGACACTATTCCTGCCACTGACACCAAAGATAGGGCACTATTCCCCCCACTGACACCAAAGATAGGGCACTATTCCCCCACTGACACCAACAATGGGGCTTTATGCCTGCCACTGATACCAAAATAGGGCACTATTCCTGCCACTGACACCAATGATTTTATTTATTTATTTCAGGTACTTATATAGCACCATCAATTTACGCATATATTGTACATTCACATCAGTCCTGAACCCTCAAGGGGTGTACAATCTAAAGTCCCTAACTTACATTCATGGCATGGCCAGGAATGAAACTAGGACAATTTAGACAAGAGCCAGTTAACCTACCAGCATGTCTTTGGAGTGTGGGAGGAAACTGGAGAACCCATAGGAAACCCACGCAAGCACAAGGAGAACATGCAAACGCCAGGCAGGTGGTGATTCGAACCAACGACTCTAGTACTGCCGTGGGGCATTATTCCTCCCACTGACACCAACCATGGGGGACTATTCCTCCCACTGACACCAACCATGGGGGACTATTCCTCCCACTGACACCAGCGATGGGGCACGATACTTCCCACTGACACCAACGATGGGGCACGATACCTCCTACTGACTTCAATGATGGGTCTCTATACCGCCCACTGACACCAATGACGGGGCACAATTGTTCACACTGACACCAACGATGGGGCACAATTCCTCTCACTGACACCAACGATGGGGCACAATTCCTCCCACTGACACCAACGATGGGGCACAATTCCACTGGCACCAACGATAGGGCACAATTCCTCCCACTGGCACCAACGATAGGGCACAATTCCTCCCACTGACACCAACGATAGGGCACAATTCCTCCCACTGACACCAATGATGGAGCACAATTCCTCTCACTGACACCAACGATGGAGCACAATTCCTCCCGCTGACACCAACAATGGGGTACTATTCCTCTTCCTACTGACCACAGGGTATGTGTAATTTATTTACTCCCACTGACCACCAGGCCTGAGGCATGGATTATTCCCACTGAATCCACAACATTTTTTATCCCCATTAGCCACAATCCAGACCCCCAAATGTCTGAAGGACAGTAAACTGGCCCTTTGATTAGAAAGTTTGGAGACCCCAGCTGTATCCTAAACCTCAAGTGAGATTTGAAGAGCTCATATACATTAGATCCCTAGTACCCAGCTTGCAACCCTTTGGTATTTATTGTCCAGGCCTTTGTAAAGGGGCTGTAATAGCAGTGATCTCTAGCAGTCTCCTGTAACAGGCCCCCAGTCTTCAGCTGTCTCTTGCAACCTATTGTCTCTAGTCTCCTGCCACCCCTTCACTATGGCCTCAGTCTCTTGCCTATTTTTGCAGTATGTCAACAGTCTCGGACAATGTGCTGAAGCATTGCATGTACTAAATACTATGTGTGGCCCCCTGGGACCAAAGTTGAGGTCCCTTTATTTAATAAATTAACCACCAGTGCATTAGCTGATAATACAATCCAATGTCCATAGGGCTTTACCAAACAACCCCACTTGAAGCTGGACTGGGCAGATGTGATCAGAAAGGCAGGAAATCCTTGTCTCATCAATTTTGTCTTTTCCCTGATAACCCAGTGCCCACGGAATTCCACCTCCCCAGTTTTTTTTCATAGGCTAATCATGAACAGTCGCATGGCGCAAATTCACTTTAAGGGAAACCCTGGCCGGAATAGATGCCTGAGATCAGTCACATTGTACCTGCATCTACAATCATACTCTATGGCGACCTTTATAAAACTGGCCATTTATGGCTTAAATTTCGTAAGGTTCAGCAGGAATTGGCCAAAATCTGAGCCATGTATGGGCCTGTAGGCACAACAAAAGTTGAGAACAATATCAGTTTGGCCACGAATTTCCTTCCTGGCTGCTTCAACAGAAGTCAATTGAAAAATCGATGTAGATAACAGGGCAACCTAAGGAGCGAATCTCAGCCAGTTCAGCGGGAATCAGACAAAATTCATTGAATGCATGACCAGCTTTGGATTCAATATGTCAGATCACCGGGATCGTAGCTCCTATCTGATTTCATTGTTTAGGGAGGCTTTTATAATACACTAGCCATCCTCAACGATGGTTCCTTGGAGCTATAGGGTTCCTTCAGAGGTTATTTATTTCAGGTACTTATATAGCGCTGTCAATTTACACAGAGCTTTACACATATATATATTGAACATTTACATCAGTCCCTAACCCTCAAGGGGTGTACAATCTAAGGTCCCTAACTCACATTCATACAAACACATACTAGGGACAATTTAGACAGGAGCCAATGAACCTACCAGCATGTCTTTGGAGTGTGGGAGGAAACTGGAGCACCCGGAGGAAACCCACGTAAGCACAGGGAGAACATGCAAACTCCATGCAGGAGGCACCATGGTTGGGAATCAAACCCATGACCCATTTACTGCCAGGCAGATGTGCTAACCACTAAGCCACTGTGCCGCCCCACTACTAGGGGTTCCTTGAGTTGTGGCTAATTGACATCCTATTTGATGGTGACTGCATGAAGCTGGGTCCATCGTCACTTTAAAAAAGTCCTGGATTCTTTCTTGGGTACACAGAATATAACTGGATACTAACATTTATAGGTAAAGTTGATCCAGGGAATATCCGATTGCCTCTCGGGGGATCAGGAAGGATTTTTTTTCCCTGTAGGAGCAAATTGGATCATGCTTTGCTGGGTTTGTTTGCCTTCCTCTGGATCAACTGTGCGTATAGGATAACTTTTTTTTTTTTTTTCTTATCAATGGTTGAACTGGATGGACTTTTGTCTTTTTCCAGCCAGACTAACTATGTCACCTAGCACAGAGAGCACAACTGCACCAGTTATCTTTTTATCTACCTGTACGGGGAGCGTTCTGACCATCACTGTAAATCTGGCCATACATGGTAGTTTTTTTCGCTCAGCCTGCGGGCTGAATGAAAAAGACTGAACCAATTCCCCCATCCACACAATCGAGGTAGATGGCAGAATTTTTCCTGCTACACTATTGTAGTGCGTGGACTTCCCCACTGTCAGAATACATAGATCAGAGCCAGGGGCGGACTGACAACTCATGGGGCCCCCGGGCAATAGGGGATCATGGGGCCCTAGTGCCCTTGCCCACACTCAAAAAAGCCTATAAAAAAAAAGGAACCAGGGGCATTTCATGGGGCCCCCTACAGACCCCGGGCCCTTGGGCAGTGCCCAAGTTTCCAAATGGTCAGTCCGCCCCTGATCAGAGCTGCAGCCACTGATTGAGTGGCTTTTAACCAACAGGGTGGTTGAACAGATAATGATCATTACATTGACTTCTGTTTAACTGCAATGGCCACACATGGATTGAAGTTTTACCAGTCCCTGATGAACCAGATGAATTTCGATTAATCTATGGTCATGTTAAGGGGGGCATTTTTCCTATTAACCCCTGATGGACCCATCTCAAGGACCTGAAAATTATTTCAAAGGTTCCTCCAGGGTAAAAAGGTTGAGAAAGGCTGATGGTGAATCATATCAACTAGTCATCTCAATTTGTACTATTATTTTCACATTAAGTAAATTGTCCTACGCTCAGTTTCTATTTTCTAGTTCCGACATCACTGTTTTTTTCTTTTTTTCATGATCTGTGTGTCTAATAACACATGCACCATGTTTCCCTATACTACTCACCGTGTCTGGTCTTTAACCCTTCTCGGGGAGGGAGACCTTTTCCTTTTTCCTCGTACCTTTCGACAAAACACACTTGAATCTTTGGGGTGTCGTTGACCCTTCTCACCTTCAGAGCATTTTTATTCCTTCTTTCCTCCACTTTTAACCTTCTCACTCTTCTTCTTTCGGTTTCATCCACAGTCAGCAATCACTTGCTTGGATCCTTAATTTGGTAGATCCGTCTCTCCGAAAAGTTATGGCTCAGTTCCTTCGTCTTGAAGTCTTTGCAGTCCTTGGGCTCTTTCATTCCATTTTGGTCACATAGTGGACTTGGTTGAAACATAGACACATGTTCATTAACTTCAGCCTTTGCTTCTACCCACAGGATTTGAGATTCCCAGAACCGTTGTTACCCCAATTTTCCATTGAACTTTTGTTTCCCTCTCTGCTTCCTTTCCTCCAGGTGGGAGGTAGCATGAAAGGTGCTTTCAGAGCTGATAGGTGCGGCCTGCCTTCCTCTCTCTGTGTCTCCCCCCTCCTTCCTAGGCTCTATCTGCCTCATAGCCGGAATTCCAAAAAGGGTGCAGCTGCTACGGAGAGCCATTTAGGACAACCTCTCCGTCTCTAGACAATGGGGTTTTGTGTATCTCCACTGACCATTCCAGTTTTACATCTCTGCCATAGTACACATGGGAAGGAGCACACAGTTAACTGACCATAATCTAAAATTAGGAAATTCTCTAAATTCTTTGATAACAGGAACAATTGAGTACTGTCTGTGATACTTTTCTAATCTGCACTAATGCAGGCCATAGACGGCTCGAAAACCGGACGTTTTTTCGTCCGATAAACGAAACATCGGTCGGTCGTTAAACCGACATAACCACCAATTATTATAAAAATCGGCCTACCAAGTCATAAAGTTCACCCCATATAACAGGCAAAACTTCTGTTCCTTCCAGGTCACGGCTCATGCGCATATTTTTTTCGTAAAAACGATTGTATGATTTGACCATCATTGACGCAAAAATCGGTCGTTTTCCACGAATTTTCCAACATGACCGATAATCCAAAAGTGGAAAAAATTTGAAAACCGGCCAACGAATTAACCCACTAATCGGTGAAAATCGGCTGATTAATCTTTCGGATGAAAAATTGGCTGATTTTTCGAACCGTCTATGGCCAGCATAACATACTATTTTTCAGGACAAGCGTTCAGGGTGTACCCCCTTCTTCAAGGTCCAAGCACTTCTAATATTAGTAGTGCCAAGACCTTGAAGAAGGAGGTACACCCTAAAAGCCTGTCCTGAAAAATTGCACTAACATACTATTTTTCAGGACAAGCTTTCAGGGTGTACCCCCTTCTTCAAGGTCCGAGCACTTCCAATATTAGTAGTGCCAAGACCTTGCACTAACATACTATTTTTCAGGACAAGCTTTCGGGGTGTACCCCCTTCTTCAAGGTCCGAGCACTTCCAATATTAGTACTGCTTGGACCTTGAAGAAGGGGGTACACCTTAAAAGCATGTCCTGAAAAATTACACTAACATACTATTTTTCAGGACAAGCTTTTGGGGTGTACCCCCTTCTTCAAGGTCCGAGCACTTCCAATATTCGTACTGCTTGGACCTTGAAGAAGGAGGTAAACCCTAAAAGCCTGTCCTGAAAAACTGCACTAACATAACATACCATTTTTCAGGACAAGCTTTTGGGGTGTACCACCTTCTTCAAGGTCTGAGCACTTCCAATATTAGTACTATTTGGACCTTGAAGAAGAAGGTACACCTTAAAAGCCTGTCCTGAAAAACTGCACTAACATACTATTTTTCAGGACAAGCTTTCGGGGTGTACCCCCTTCTTCAAGGTCCGAGCACTTCCAATATTTCTACTGCTTGGACCTTGAAGAAGGAGGTAAACCCTAAAAGCCTGTCCTGAAAAACTGCACTAACATACTATTTTTCAGGACACGCTTTCGGGGGTGTACCCCCTTCTTAAAGGTCCAAGCACTTACAATATTCATACTGCTTGGACCTTGAAGAAGGAGGAACACCCTGAAAGCCTGTCCTGAAAAATTGTATGTTAGTGCAAATAAAAAAGTATCAGACAACACTCAATTGTTTCTGTTGCAAGTACACTAATATGGCTACAATCATCTCATAACAGGATCAGTTACGTTGATGGAAATCACCAGGACAGCATGCAAACCGCTTCCTCTAAAACTCAAAATAAAAACAATTTTTTTTTACTGCATTTGGAGAAAGCTGAAATAATGGAGCAATACATTTTTACTGTAAGAAATTATGGTGCATTTATATACTACTATAAATGCCGCACAGAATGTAGGACATGTAGTCATCGATAAAGAGTAACTCCACTTTTGTTGGGAAAAAACACCCCCAAAACATTCCCCTCTGGGTGATCTATGTACATTGCACGGATTGTAACAGACTTTGTTGCAGATTCCTACTTTTTGTTAATCTGTATAAATGGCTGATTGTTTGTCCATGTGACAAATGAAATGTGAATGGGATTGATTTTATAATTATCAATCAGCTGCTGCACTTGCAGGGTTCTAATGAGGAAAGTGGCAGGGTCTGCATCCTTTTAGATGTGATTTGCATTTGGGAGTATCTCACCAAAAATGACATTTTTGTTCCAGGGGATGCACAAAATCTGACATGTATCTTACTGCACACTTCTTGAAAAATCAGTAAGCCGATCACACAAGTAGAAAATGACATTTCTGGAGGGCAGCCTGTACACCACCACAGATGGTTTACAGAACGCCTCCAGGACGCCAGATTGCATTGCATTTTATTGGAAATTACAGCACTGCAGATAGAAAAGGAAGGGTCATTTTTAATAACATGCAACTACAACAGTGTTTCTCAACCTTTTTCTGTCAAGGCACCCTCTACAATTATGGACAGTTTTGAGGCACCCCATTCTAAAATGTAAAATAATATTTTTATAGTTTTACCTAACGCAGCAACACCCATACATGTAGGACACCCAACGTTAGAGGTGATTTATTCTTCCAAAGCAAATACACTTTTGCACACTGGTACTGACTAGTATTGCAACCTTTCTCTTCTCCCTCAGTTTTTCTCCATTACTGAGCTAATGTGACCCCGGCATTGATGGAGAGGGGCGGGGGAGGGTCAAACTAGGATGCTGTGCAGGCAACCAACATCCTCCTTATCAATTGGTGATGTCATTGGTTGTCAGGATGCCGGCAGCTAAAAGGTTCTAATGGTGCAGAATGAAAACCTGTGGCTTTGTGTAACTAAAAGGCAGGATTGTTCCACCCACTGGCTTGTACAGTGGGGCAAAAAAGTATTTAGTCAGCCACCAATTGTGCAAGTTCTCCCACTTAAAAAGATGAGAGAGGCCTGCAATTGGCATCATAGGTAGACCTCAACTATGAGAGACAAAATGAGAAAAAAAATCCAGACAATCACATTGGCTGATTTGGAAAGAATTTATTTGCAAATTATGGTGGAAAATAAGTATTTGGTCAATATGAAAAGTTCATCTCAATACTTTGTTATATATCCTTTGTTGGCAATGACAGAGGTCAAACGTTTCCTGTAAGTCTTCACAAGGTTGGCACACACTGTTGCTGGTATGTTGGCCCATTCCTCCATGCAGATCTCCTCTAGAGCAGTGATGTTTTGGGGCTGTCGCTGGGCAACACAGACTTTCAACTCCCTCCAAAGGTTTTCTATGGGGTTGAGATCTGGAGACTGGCTAGGCCACTCCAGGACCTTGAAATGCTTCTTACAAAGCCACTCCTTCGTTGCCCGGGCGGTATGTTTTGGATCATTGTCATGTTGGAAGACCCAGACACGTTTCATCTGCAATGCCCTTGCTGATGGAAGGAGGTTTGCACTCAAAATCTCACAATACATGGCCCCATTCATTCTGTCCTGTACACGGATCAGTCGTCCTGGTCCCTTTGCGGAGAAACAGCCCCAAAGCATGATGTTGCCACCCCCATGCTTCACAGTAGGTATGGTGTTCTTTAGATGCAACTCAGCATTTTCTCTCCTCCAAACACGACGAGTTGTGTTTCTACCAAACAATTCTATTTTGGTTTCATCTGACCATATGACATTCTCCCAATCCTCTTCTGGATCATCCAAATGCTCTCTAGCAAACTTCAGACGGGCCCGGACATGTACTGGCTTAAGCAGGGGGACACGTCTGGCACTACAGGATCTGAGTCCCTGGCGGCGTAGTGTGTTACTGATGGTAGCCTTTGTTACGTTGGTCCCAGCTCTCTGCAGGTCATTCATTAGGTCCCCCCCCCCCGTGTGGTCCTGGGATTTTTGCTTACCGTTCTTGTGATCAATTTGACCCCACGAGGTGAGATCTTGCGTGGAGCCCCAGATCGAGGGAGATTATCAGTGGTCTTGTATGTCTTCCATTTTCTAATTATTGCTCCCACAGTTGATTTATTCACACCAAGCTGCTTGCCTATTGCAGATTCAGTCTTCCCAGCCTGGTGCAGGTCTAAAATTTTGTTTCTGGTGTCCTTCGACAGCTCTTTGGTCTTTACCACAGTGGAGTTTGGAGTGTGACTGTTTGAGGTTGTGGACAGGTGTCTTTTATACTGATAACAAGTTCAAACAGGTGCCATTGATACAGGTAATGAGTGCAGGACAGAGGAGCCTCTTAAAGAAGAAGGTACAGGTCTGTGAGAGACAGAAATCTTGCTTGTTTGTAGGTGACCAAATACTTATTTTCCACCATAATTTGCAAATAAATTCTTTCCAAATCAGCCAATGTGATTGTCTGGATTTTTTTTTCTCATTTTGTCTCTCATAGTTGAGGTCTACCTATGATGCCAATTACAGGCCTCTCTCATCTTTTTAAGTGGGAGAACTTGCACAATTGGTGGCTGACTAAATACTTTTTTGCCCCACTGTATACACATTTTGGGCAATTTTTAGACATTTTGCCAAGGCACCCCTGAAGAAACCTCAAGGCACCCTGATTGAAAAAGGCTGAACTACAATAGGACTTGTGTAGTAATTGTATATGCTATTTTTGTACCAACAAAAGTGGAATGACCTTTTAACCACTTAAGGATCGCCCTATAGCAGATATATAATAAAATAACGTGATTTTTTATTTCCGGGTAGGGGGCGTGGATGTCAATCACCGAGTCCCGGACAGTAATTACCGAGCATCTCCGATGGGGAGGAAGATTGTTTACAGTCTTCCTCCCTGTCAGCTCGGGCACACTGCTTTGGATGGCTGTGCACAGAACAGCCATCCCAATCAGTGTGCTTACAGTGAAGAACACCCCCGCCCCCTAGTAAAACACTCCCCGCACATAGTTAACCCTTTGATCGCCCTCACATTAACCCCTTCCTGCCCAGTGCCATTAGTACAGTGTCAGTGCTGTTTTTTTAGCACTGATCGCTGTATTGGTGTCACTGGGGATGTCAGTGACACCAAGTTAGTTCCCCCCCAGTGTCAGAATGTCCGCTGCAGTCCCGCTAAAAGTCGCTGATCACTTCCATTACTAGTAGGAAAAAAAAAATCCCATTATCTATACCGCCATTTGTAAACGCTATAACATTCACATAAGCCAATTAATTTACACATATTGGGATTTTTTTTGGAATGCAGAATATATTTTGGCCTAAATTTATGATAAAATTTTATTTTTTGAATTTTTTTACTGGACATGTTTACTAGCAAAAAGTCCAAAATATTGTTTTATTCTCAAAATTGTTGGTTTATTTTGTTTATGGCACAGAAAATAAAAAAACGCACAGGAGATCAAATACCACCAAGAGAAAGCTCAATTTGTGGGAAAAAAAGGACATAAATTTCATTTGGGTGTAGTGTTACATGACTGCGCAATTGTCAGTTAAAGTAACGCAGCGCCATAACGTAAAAAATGGCCTGGTCATGAAGGGGGTAAGTTCTCAGGAGGGCAAGTGATTAAAGTGACCTTGTCAGCACAGGGGCACTATCTGGCACCATCTACACATGTGTGTTGTAGCAACGTGTACTAAAGTGCTCACAATGCATCTGCACCATGCAGTTCATTGGTCATGACACCCCAACGCCTTGCACAGTAGAACCCAATGCACCGCAGTGCACATATCGGGCGTTGTGGTGCTCTGCATTTTGAAAAAAGGGTAATTTATGTTTTTTTCATTTGTTGTGCTATGTTTACAGTTTATTGATAATGAATTGACTGTCAACGCAAAGCACGATATAAATGCATTGCAGCAATGGAACGTGTTAGTGTGAATGGGCACTTTAAGTCAGAAGTCTCCAACCCCCAGACCGGTACAAGTCCGTGGCCCATTAGTAACAGCAGGAGGTAACCATGGTCCACACCCAGACCACAGACACGCCACTTGGTACCCTGTGTCCTCTCTCGGGTCTATTACCTAGTTGGAGCTGTAGATCTGGACAGAGAGAAGTAGTCTTTTCATACTAACAAGTGGGTAATCACCCTCTTATTAACAAAAGTTGGGAAGTTGGGCAGCTCCCACCCCCTGCCCTGCTGATAGGATGACATTGGCAGCGGGTGAAAGACCCGCGAGAGGACACAAAGGTTGATATATGCCTCTGCCCTGCTAAGAGTAGGACTGTGCTGGGGAGGAAGAGATTGAAAGGGGGACATAGCTACACATAGGCGTTTTACAATGCTTTTGCTGAGCTTTCTAAGCATTTTTATAGGACACGTGACTTAAAAACTGCACCAAAAATACTTTTCAGGTGTTTTCCAATGATTTCAATTGGAAGAGGCATTTCTGGTGCGTTTTTTTTTTTAACTCACCAAACATGCCCCAAAGATGCTGCAGTTTTTACACCGCACTGCAAGCGCAACACCTCAGTGTGAAACCATACATAGATATACATTCACATACATAAGAAAGCATTTTTCTTGAGCTTTTCAGGCTTTTTTTTTTTTTTTTTAAACACAAAAACACTTCAAAAACTCCTCAGTGTGAAAGTAGCCTTAGTCTGCCTGAAAAAAGTCTATCTAGCTCAGCCATAAAAGGGAAGAAAACCTTTTTTTTATCCTATACTCACAGTTGATCCAGAGGAAGGCAAAAAACCTCACCAAACCATGATCCCATTTGCTCCTGCAGGGAAAACAAATTCCTTCCTGATCCCCCGAGAGGCAATCGGATATTCCCTGGATCAACTTTCCTATAAATGTTAGTATCCAGTTATATTCTGTGTATCCAAGAAAGAATCCAGGCCTTTTTTAAAGCAATCCACTGAGCTGGCCAGAACCAACTCTTGAGGGAGTCTATTCCACATTTTCACAGCTCTTAGGCTATGTTCACACTAGCGTTGTGTGCAGGCAGCAGAGAGGCGTTTGGGAAGCGTTTTTACCGCTTCCCAAACACCTCTGCCAATTCTGCACATTACAGCACATAGTGCTGTTCTAACGGGAGCGTTTGCGTCGCGGCAAAACGGACGCCTCTGGTCGAGTCAGGAGGCGTTGAAGCCTCCTATTCTAGTCTATGGTGCGGTTGCGACGCGGTTGCGGGGCGTTTGTGGAGCGGTAACACCATTCAAACTGCATTTTTTTAACACTCGGAAAACGCCTAGCAACCACCGCTAAACCGTGCATGGGGCGTTTGCGGAGCGTTTGCCGAGCGTTAAAAAACGATCCGCAAACGCCGGACCAACACTTGCCAAATGCTATAGGGGCGTTTGGCAAGCGTTGGTAAAACAGCCAAGTGTGAAAGAGCCCTTAGTCCTCATGCACACTGAACATTTTTACAGTGAACATTTCCACTTAGGGGTGTACTCACTTTTGTTGCCAGCGGTTTAGCCATTAATGGCTGTGTGTTGAGTTATTTTGAGGGGACAGCAAATTTACATGTTATACAAGCTGTACACTCACCACGTCACATTGTAGCAAAGTGTCATTTCTTCAGTGTTGTCACATGAAAAGATAGAATACAATAAAATATGTGCAAAAATGTAAAAATGTGAGGGGTGTACTCACTGCTGTGTATATTACACATACATACATACACAATTTTCCATAGCCCTGCCACCCTGTAGTAGTACTTCTGCTACACAGCAGAGGGCAAGTGGTTAATACCAGAGAAGCTTTTGCTCGCTTTAGAAGCCGCAGCTTGGCATTGCTGCCATTATTAAGCTTGTGATCTACCAGAACTCCCAGATCCTTCCCCACCATTGATTCCCCCAGTTGTACCCCCCTAGTATGTATGATGCATGCATATTCTTAGCCCCCAAGTGCAGAACCTTACATTTATCAACATTAAACCTCTTTTGCCACATAGTTGCCCAATTACACAGAGCATTGAGGTCGGCTTGTAAGTTGGAGACATCCTGTAAGGACGTTATTCCACTGCACAGCTTGGTGTCATCTGCAAAGACTGAAATGGGATATTTAATCTCAGACCCTATATTGTTTATAAATATATTAAAAAGTAAGGGTCCCAACACTGAACCTTGGGGTACACCACTGATGACCCCAGACCATTCAGAGTATGAATCATTAACGACTACTCTCTGAATACGATCTTTTAGCCAGTTTTCTATCCATTTACATACAGATTTTTCCAAGCCTGTAGACTTTACCTTACACATTAGCCGTGTGTGGGGAACTGTGTCAAACGCTTTTGCAAAATCCAAGTATACCACATCCACTGCCACCTCTCTGTCCAAGTATACCACGTCCACCGTCACCCCTCTGTCCAAGTATACCACGTCCACCGCCACCCCTCTGTCCAAGTATACCACGTCCACCGCCACCCCTCTGTTCAAGTATACCACGTCCACCGCCACCCCTCTGTCCAAGTATACCGCGTCCACCGCCACCCCTCTGTCCAAGTATACCACGTTCACGGCCACCCCTCTGTCCAGGTACACCACGTCCACCACCACCCCTCTGTCCAAGTACACCACGTCCACTGCCACCCCTCTGTCCAAGTATACCACGTTTACCGCCACCCCTCTGTCCAAGTATACCACGTCCACCGCCACCCCTCTGTCCAAGTATACCACGTCCACCGCTACCCCTCTGTCCAAGTATTTGCTCACCTAATTCATTTATATATAATATTTATATAAATATCATATTTGTTTGACAACTCGTCTTTCATGAATCCATGCTGTCTGTTGCATAGAATATTTTTTCCCAGCATAAGACGTCAGAGGAAATGGGAGGGGGGCCCATGACTGCAAAGAGCACTGTGAAATAAAGGGAACTCCACTGTAAAGGGGGCACTGTGATGTAAAGGGTGATTAAGAACCGCTCCATGGAAAATTTGGCTGCTACAACCTGGTGCCAGGTAACAAAAAGATTGGAAACTGCAATTTTTCTGATAAAGGTGAATGAATACAGATTCTCAGGGGTTTGCAAGGGCTGTAAAAGTGATCCCCTGGCTCTAGTCTCCGAAATCACTTTTATTAAATAGCTGGGAGCCTGCTGCACACTCATAAAACAACCCCATCTGTGTACATTGGGGAACTTTACCATCATTTCCTATTTTGTAGCTATATTAGGCTTTAGCTCCCCGGTCACATCAGGTGCAATTTGCATGCCAGTTTACTTGCAAATCATATGCCAAGTTGCACCCTATTGTCCACTATTAGAGCGGTCATCTCGGTGCGGTTTGGACTTGGTCGGAGCCGCACCGATTTCTAACGTAGTACACTGACTACTTTTGCTGCAATTTGCATAGACATGTGTCAGATGTCTTGCAAATCTCAAGGAAATCGGGCCACTTCACTGTAAGTCTCACGCTTTCAAAGTCGGCTTTGATGTGACCGGAATGTTAAGTAAAAATCTCCACCTAGACTGTTGTCAGAGGAGAAATCTTCCCATGGGAATACCTCTTGTTAAAGCATCATCTGGACCTGACCGTAGGCAGCATGCATTCATGGCTGTGCAGGCTCTCCTGCATGTCTGTCAAATATTTACATGGGGCTGTGTCCGTGCGTCCAGGTGGTCTTGCAGGCAGCCTATAGAGGTGGATGCAGAAGCTACACAGACAGTCCCATGTAAAATCCTGACAGCTGTGCAGGAACAGCTGCACAGCCCCAAAGGCACTTGACCTGCATTCTCATCCAAGCTCCTGCAAAAACAAAGGCAGCCTCGAACACAGGACAAATGCAATCCTTTAGTGATCAGACAATGATTCCTCTCACTAATGCCTTGCTCCAGCAAAAAAAAAAAAAAAAAAAAAAAAGAAAAAGGCTTTTGGTTAGAGCCTATTTCAGGTTTTCATTGCCATCTGCGTCCCATCTGCAGAGATTTTCAGTGACAGTGGTTAGTTAAGGCTCCATTCACACTTTTACAACTTTGAATGGGTGCAACTTGGATGTGTTGTCCCTCTGTGAAGTCAGACCTCACTGTTGCATGTAAAATAGTCAGGAATGACTTTCATGCAAATTTTGAGAGTTAACACTGAAGTCTATGGCCCTCAAGTTACATGAAAGTCAGACCAAATTAGTGCATGAACTACCTTGAAGTTGCTGCGACTAAGTCACACATATATAAAATTATCATTGGAAAACATGCAGTACAACTTGTCATGTGATTATGATGTCTAAAGTCACACAAGTATGAATGAAGTGTAAAGGAAATTGAAAATGCAAGCTATTTTCTATGCTGATGTACAGCTGTTGGGGAGGGTATTTACTAAAAGTTGAGTGCAAAATCTGACGCAGCTGTGCATGGTATCCAATCAACTTCTAACTTAATCTTGCTTAATTAACCCCTTGACGCCGACGTAACACAAATATGCGGCCTCACGGACCTGGGCTTTTTTCCGTGGGGCCGCATATTTGCGTACCTGTCTTTGTGCTGGGAGCGCGCCGCTCGGCGCGCTCCCAGCACCAAGACCGCGGTGTCACTGAGAGCCCCGGGTCCCGTTCTAACGATCGGGACCCGGGACTCCCGATTCCGGGTCACGTGATCGCTGTGATAGCCTCTGATTGGCTATCACAGTGATCAATCACTGTGCAGCCCGGCCCCCTTGTTTTCTCTCTCTCTATGAATGGAGAAGAGAGATACATTGTATCTCTCGAACTCCTGACATAGAGAGAGAAAAAAAAAGTTTGTAAAAAAAAAAAAAAAAAAAAGATAAATAAATATTAAAAAATAAAGAAAAATACCTAGATCAAGGTTTGATCTAGTTCAGTACCAGGGTTAGTGTTTGGGTCAAGGTCAGGGTCAAGGGCAAAGGTCAGGGTCAAAGGTCAGGATTTAAAAAAAAATTGGTATCAGTGTCAGTTAGTGTTAATGTCAGTGACAGTGTGTTTTATGTAAAAAAAAAAATAAAAAAAAAAGACAAAAACAAAATGCGCACTGTTGTTTCTGGGCTGTACTACGGGTACAAACAACAAATAACATACACATATATGGTATCGCTGCGATCGTCAAGAACTGGAGAATGTATTTTGGGTTGTTCTTTGGTGGTAGGTTATGGTCGTAACAAGAAACACACAGTTAAATATAAAAAAATGATTTTTTTTTACTATTTTGGCCCAGTTTTCCTTTAATAATAAAAAAAACTAGGAGCTATCCATGACCATTTACCACCAAATGAAAGCCCAATTTGTCCTGAAAAAAACAAGGTATAATCCGCCTGGATGTACAAAGTAGTTGTGACGATATGTACGGTTTTACTAACATGTCAACGTTGCAGAATTGTGCTTAGGCATTTAGATTTGTTTTACCCTTAGGCGTGAAGGGGTTAAGCTTTGACAAAAAAACCTGGAAACAGATTGATCTTTATGGCGAGCTTCACCAGATTTTGCATTCTCATTTTAATAAACCACTGGCGTCATACTGGCTTATCTGAAAACTTATCCGGGGCCACTAAATCTGACCAATAGATGGATAAAAAAATTCAGACAGCTCAGCAAGGACCAGACAAAATTTCAAACCATGTATGGGGCATGCTGGTTGTTCTAAAAGTCGACCCATTGATCATCAGTAAACCAGCATGTCTTAACCATCCCCACCCCAAAATTAACCACTACCCACAGCAATCATTGTATTCTGACGGATGAGACCACTGTCAAAATACAGAAGCTCTGGAGGAGGAATTTTCCCCATCAACACATTGAAATTGCTTAATGTATGTTCTACTAAGAGTCAGAACGGAAGCCAGGTGAAAGGGTTAATAGTTAACTAACTTTTGCTTTGTGCCTAATGACTGGTTTATTTTATTCCAGATGTTTCCTTGGCATTTAAATGCGGTTATCTATGCACCCATTTTTCCTTGAGAAATTGCAGAAGTTATTATTCTGTTATGACTAGCCCTAGAATAGTTTACTGAGATCTTTTTACTGTATTCTGATCGGTGTTTTATGGAAACCGCCTGAAATATGCAGTGTTATCATGTATTACTTAAGGCCTAATCAATAATAAAGAAGTTTAATTCTGCCTCGCACATCTAGGTATTTGTGTCGCAGTGTTCCCAAAGTACTTTGAACTATATGTCATTGTATGAGAGGAAGAGGGCCCTAAATTCATGTTCCTGACACCGGGCAACAAGTATATTTAGATTAGCAATAGCAGCCCCCTACTTTTCACAAGTTTGTATTCAGGAATGGTAGACAACAACTGAGTACGCAGAATGTAACACCCATCCTCCACACACTCCAAATACAAAAGGGTCTTTCAAACCCTGTACACATGATAAAAATCAGAATAATAATCATTTTTTTTTTTTTTTTGCATACTAGTTTTGTATCAAAAATTAAGGGCTTGGGGGGGAGGAGCCTGGGCATGGTGCTGATCGTGAGATCGAGATAAGATCTCACAGCACCCAGCTCCTCCAGCGTCCCATCAGCAGCATGGTGATCTAGGTCGGCAGAGGAGACTCACCTGCAGTGTCTCCGGCTCTGGCTGGTCTGTCTCCCACGGACCTCGGTGGAGGGGAGATGCGGCCCAGCGGGCGGAACTGGGGGAACGAGAGGAGGCGGTGAGTCCCGAGTCCTGGAAGCCAGAGGAGCCAGGCAGACACTTGTCCGAGGCAGAGAAGGTGTGTCAGAGAGAAAGAGAAGCCGGACAGCTTACAGGGACACACATTGCCGCGGTCCTCTCTGTCTCCCTCACCCCCCTCAAATGAAAGTTATCCTCTGGGCTTCAGGGGAACTTTAGTGCTAGAAGAGCCCCAGAACCAATAGACCCCCAAAGCCATACTGAAAGTGAGTTATATACACATGCAACCCCCTCCTGGACGAATAGTCAGACGCCAGCCCCCCCTTTGAAGTGAAGGAAGAACAACTTGGGTGAGTGAGAGTGGCTGAAGATTATTTTTTTAAATGATTTTTAGTGACTGTGATGGAAGCAAATGTTTGATTGACTGGATCATCGGGGTTGCATTTAGGGGGTCATCTGTGTGACTAATGAGGAACTTCGACTTAAGTGCTTAAGGTTTATACAAAGGAGAGAAGTGTTGAAAAGATCCTGAGTTCCTGTGGGGGGAAAGAGGGGGACGGGGGAGAGGATATAGAGGTGGAGAGGTTGAAGGAGAAGAGAAGAAGGGAAAATATATGGTTGGAGAAGTGGATATCTGGATATTGGAGTACCTAAATTATCAGATATATAATAAAAATTAAAAACAAGGCAACAAAAAGGAGGTGAGTTAAAGGCCCTGCAGTCAAGTTCAATTAAAAAATACATTCCCAGGCAGCAAAAACAGACTCCTGAGAGGCAAAACGGAACAAAGGAAAAGCGTTTGTTGGAAAACAGTATTGGAGAAAGTTCCAGATTGTCCTTGGGATTACCTAGTATTAGCCAAAAGTTGGAGGAAGCAGATGCTCAGAAAACAGGTCCACAGGAGAACTTGGAAGAGCAGGACACACATTTACCAACTAAATCAGAAATTGCAGGAATGTTTACAAGTTTGGAAAAAATCTATAAAACAGGAAATGACGAAGTTACATAAAGATCTGGGGCAGGTGTTATCTAGAGTAGAGGAGACGGAGGAAAAAATAGGTAAACATACCCAAGCGATTCAGTCCATAGGTAAACAAATGGTGGAAATGAAAAAAGAATACAGAAACCTGCTATAAAAATTTGAAGATCAGGAAAATAGGCTCAGAAGAAATAACCTAAGGATAAGAGGTCTCCCAGAGATCTCTCAAGGAGAAGACTTGAGGGAAATAACAGAGAAAATGTTAGATAGAATAATGGAAAGAAATGCAGCAGAACCGTATAAAATAGATGGGGTATATAGAATTAGGAGACTTCAACAAAAAGGTAGAAAAGGTAACTCGAGAGAGATTATAGTCCAACTTCATCATTGTTGTGCTAAAGAAGAGATCTGGAAGATGAAAGGAAGAACAGTTATTAAATATGGTGAATTAAATATACCATTTTTTGCAGACCTTGCTGCAGAGACATTGTTAAGAAAAACAACTTCGAAACCAGTAGTAGAACAAATGAGGAAGCAGAACATTCGATACAGCTGGTCCCCAGCATGTTTAATTGGAGAAATGGGTGTTCAGCCAAATTAAGGTTTCCTTATGAACTGAGGGATTTTTGTGAGAGGCTAGAGTTGCAATATATAGATATTCCTGGATGGGGTGAGGAGGAAGAAAGTGAGAGGTGGCAGGGGGACCGGAGAGAACTTGAAGTCAGAGGGGGATGTAGGGAGGGGAGGGTGAGAGGAGGGTGCCAGGAGAGGCTTTCCTCCCTTGGGTGTATTTTTTATTTTTTTTTTCCCCCAGTGGCCCTCCTCTCTTATCTTTTTCCCTAGGAAGAGGTTGTCTGCTTGTCTTCTCTTCTCTTTATGTTTGGAGAGGAGTTTTTTTTTTTTTTTTTCCTTTTTAAATATCCCTCCTTTTGGTTAAACTGTTGAGACGCTGGGGGAGAATAAATGGGTTGAGATGGGCATGTTCAAGAGCTTCACCCTAAAGTGCAATCAAGGGTGGGACTTAGACCACAAATGATTCATAGGCTAATTATTTGCCTAAAAAGGGTGTGGGGAAGGTATGGGGGAAGGGTAGGTTGTTTTAGACTCTGCAAAATAGTAAGAAATATATTTGTCTGGAGAAAACCTAAAAAAAGAAAGACGATACGGAGAATGGGGGGGGGAGGGAGATGGGAGGAGAAGAAAGGAAAAGATTAATTTTATGACTTATAATTTTAAGGGTTTTTTTTTTCAGGAGACACATTTAGGACAATAAGCAAATGTGAAACAAAATTCCAGATATTATCCAGTATGGTACTATGCAGATTCCCCAATTAAACGAGCCAAAGGAGTGGCAATAGGTTTTGCAAAAAATATCAGGTTTCATTTGGAAGACAGTGTGGTAGACCTGGACGGGAGAGATTTGTTCCTGAAGGGCAAATTACAGGATTGGGAGTAGACGCTAGCAAATATTTATTGCCCAAATAAGAAACCAGAGGAGTTCCTAAAGAATACACTGAGGAAATTAATGGATTTTAAGAAAGGGAGTTTAATTGCAGCGGGAGATTTTAATCTTTGTGTGGATCCTCAGATATGACATCTCGTATGCAGAGAGATGAGAGTAGGTCTCTTAGATTTTTTTTAAAGAAAAATGGTATATCAATGTCAACTTGTGGATATATGGAGAATTAAGCACATGAAGGACAGAGACTATACCTTTTATTCTCATGCACATGAGATGTATTCAAGATTGGATTATATACTGTTGGACCATCGACTTATTGGGGTTTATTTACTAAAGCTGGAGATTCCAAAATCAGACTCCCTTCTGCATAGAAACCAATCAGCTTCTAACCTCAGCTTGTTCAATGAAGCTTTGGCAATGAAACCTGGAAGCTGATTGGTTTCTATGCAGAAGTGAGTCTGATTTTGCACTCTCCAGCTTTAGTAAATAAACCCCATTGAGTCTCTGGTTCAAGTAAAAATAGAGGAGATATCAGTATCGAATCATGCTCTGGTCACAATGAAATTACTATGGGGAAATGAGTTGAATAGGAGATAATTGTGGAGGTTAAAACGAGACACTTCTACAGGATCAAGAGACAGATCAAAAGATTAAAAAAGAGATAAAGCAATTTTTTAAAGGAAAATGATTCGGAGGAGGTGTCTGTGGCAACATTGTGGGAGACTCATAAAGCCTATATCAGAGGTATCCTGATAGCGATTGGAGCAAAAAAGAAGAGAGAAAAAAAATAAATAAAGCTTCTGAAGGAACTCTGGGAGTTAGAGCAGAAACATAAAAATAGAGTAACAAAAGAGATTATGCAGAGGGTTATGAACAAAAGAGGAATTAAATAATTTTCTGGAAGGAAAATAAGAGTGTTTAATAAAATGGTATGTAAGAGATATAGATGGGGAGATAGACCAGGAAAGTATTTATATGAGGGCTCAGAGGAAAAAGAAATCCAGGACCTATATAGAGAAAATAAGGGACAACAAAGGTGAATTAGCTAAAGATATAGCTAAAGTGTTTAAACAATATTATAATAAGCTATATATTATTCCCCATAGTAAAGAGGAAACAGGAAAAATAGCAAAAACAGACATATTTAAAGGAAGCGGGACTACCAAAATTAGGGGAGGAACAATTAAAATCTCTGGAAGCAACAATAAAACGCAGGAAGAAATGTATTCAGCATTAAAATGTACTTTAGCAGAGAAAAGTCCTGTACCTGATGGGTCTACTGTGAGATTAAAAAAAAAAAAAAAAAAAAAGGAATTTTTAGTTCCCAAATTGAGCACATATATGAATGCATTGGGAGGCGAGATGGAAATCTTTACAAGCCTACATAGTCCTTATACATAAGGAAGGTAAGGATGACACTCAATGTGCAAGCTATAGACCGATTTCCTTGTTGAACACAGATACCAAACTATACGCAAAAGTTCTGGCAAATTGGTTAAAAGACTTGATGCCGGAATGGATACATATGGATCAGATAGGTTTAGTTCCATGAACAGAGGTAGAGACAATGGATTAAGATCTTTGTTTCTCATACAAAAAAGTAGGAGAGAGAAAATCCTGGCAGTGGTCCTCTCGATAGATGCAGAAAAGGCATTTGATAGAGTGGATTGGGGTTATATGTTGGATACGCTGGAAATATTGGGGATGGGACCCAGAATAAGAGAATGGATAAGTAAATTATAGTCAACCCTCTGCAGCAGTCATGGTTAATTGTCAGAGCATTGGAATGCTGAATGGAACTAGACAGGGATGTCCTTTGTCTCCACTGTTGCACGTTCTCTCTCTGGAATCTTTGTTGGCTACAATAAGAAATAACAGATATAAAAAAGGGATCAGGATAGGACAGATAGAGCATAAGATGGCAGCTTATGCAGATGATGTTGTTCTGTGTACAAAACCCAAGGATAACATTACCAAATGTAATAAAATCATTGAGGGAATATGGAGAGATGTCAAACTTTAAAAGATTTATATTTAAAATGTGTTAGTTGGGTTAATTTTTAACAGCGAGAAAAATATATTACAGGAGGAATTTCCCTTTGTATGGAGAGAAAAAATTAAAATATCTAGGTATAAAATAACTGTATCTAAGAATTTATATAGATCAAATTATATCCATTAAATGAGATTAAGGATGAACTGAGAAAACTAGGTGGGGGAACTCTGTCATGGATAGGTCGTATAAATCTATATAATTGTTCCAAAAATTCTATAGATTTCAAATGATACCAATCAAAATACCAGAAGCATATATTTTAGAATTAAAAAAAAAAAAAGTTAAGATTTATTTGGAGGGAAAAAAAAAAAACCTATAATAAGTTATGAAATCTTAAGTAGGAATAAAGAGAAAGGTGGACTGGGAGTTCCGGACTTAAAAAGGTACTATAACTCGGTAATACTGACAAGAATTTTTGATTGGACACATAATTCACATGGGAAAAGTTGGGTAAAAATAGAAAACACTAAGTAACACAACCCTTAGTAGAATTCTATGGATACCCTCACAATTCCAACGATTAGCAGATAACACATTCAGTGTGAAAACTTGTGCTAAGAGTATGGGATGTTTTACATAAACAAAAAGGGTCGGAATATAATTCACTTTTAATGCCCTTATGGTCCACAGATTATTTTCCTCCGGGTAAAGAAAAAGTGTTGCTGGGAAGTGGATAAAAAGGAAGATTTACGGTTGAGAGATGTAATGGTGGGTGAGGAAATAGGTTCACTTAAGGATTTGGGGGGGGAAAAAAAATGGAAATATTTACGAGAATTGACAAGCGGCATTATTCTCAGTTGAAACTTTGTAGGGAAGCTTCCAAGGCCATTGAGAACAAGAGAGGATTGGAACCCTTTTGAGCACTTATTAGACACAAGGGGAGATGGGAGACACGGGATATCAAAAATATATAAGATTCTCACTGGAATAATCACAGATATACAGTCATGGCCGAAATTGTTGGCACCCTTGATATTTCTCCAGGAAATCATGTATTTCTCACGAAACGTATTGCATTAACACATGTTTTGCTATACACATGTTTATTCCCTTTGTGTGTATTGGGACAAAACAAAAAAAGGGAGGAAAGAAAGCAAATTCGACATAATGTCACACAAACCTCCAAAAATGGGCTGGACAAAAGTATTGGCACCCTTTCACAACTGCGGATAAATAAGAATGTTACAAGCATGTGATGCTCCTGTAAACTCACCTGGGGCAAGTAACAGGTGTGGGCAATATAGAAATCACACCTGAAAGCAGATAAAAAGGAGAGACGTTCACTTAACCTTTGCATTGTGTGTCTGTCTGTGCCACACTAAGCATGGACAACAGAAAGAGGAGACGAGAACTGTCTGAGGACCTGAGAACCAAAATTGTGGCAAAATATCAACAATCTCAAGGTTACAAGTCCATCTCCAGAGAACTAGATTTGCCTTTGTCCACAGTGCGCAACATTATCAAGAAGTTTGCAACCCATGGCACTGTAGCTAATCTCCCTGGTCGTGGACGGATGAGGAAAATTGATGAAAGATTGCAACGCAGAATAGTCCGGATGGTGGATAAGCAGCCCCAAACATGTTCCAAAGACATTCAAGCTGTCCTGCAGGCTCAGGGAGCATCAGTGTCAGCGCGAACTATCCGTCGACATTTAAATGAAATGAAACGCTATGGCAGGAGACCCAGGAGGACCCCACTGCTGACACAGAGACATAAAAAAGCAAGACTACAGTTTGCCAAAATGTACTTGAGTAAGCCAAAAGCCTTCTGGGAAAACGTCTTGTGGACAGATGAGACCAAGATAGAGCTTTTCGGTAAAGCACATCATTCTGTTTACCGAAAACGGAATGAGGCCTACAAAGAACAAAACACAGTACCTACGGTAAAATATGGTGGAGGTTCAATGATGTTTTGGGGTTGTTTTGCTGCCTCTGGCACTGGGTGCCTTGACTGTGTGCAAGGCATCATGAAATCTGAGGATTACCAAAGGATTTTGGGTCGCACTGTAGGGCCCAGTGTCAGAAAGCTGGGTTTGCGTCCAAGATCCTGGGTCTTCCAGCAGGACAATGACCCCAAACATACGTCAAAAAGCACTCAGAAATGGATGGCAAAGAAGCGCTGGAGAGTTCTGAAGTGGCCAGCAATGAGCCCAGATCTAAATCCCATTGAACACCTGTGGAGAGATCTTAAAATTGCTGTTGGGAAAAGGTGTCCTTCCAATAAGAGAGACCTGGAGCTGTTTGCAAAGGAAGAGTGGTCCAAAATTCCGGGTGAGAGGTGTCAGAAGCTTATTGATGGTTATAGGAAGCGACTGATTTCAGTTATGTTTTCCAAAGGGTGTGCAACCAAATATTAAGTTAAGGGTGCCAATACTTTTGTCCAGCCCATTTTTGGGGTTTTGTGTGACATTATGTCATATTTGCTTTTCTGCCTCTGTTTTATATTTGTTCCAATACATACAAAGGGAATAAACATGTGTATAGCAAAACATGTGTTAATGCAATACCTTTTTTGTGTGAAATACTTGATTTTCAGGAAAAATATCAAGGGTGCCAACAATTTCGGCCATGACTGTAAGTCCACCATTTATAGAGAAGTGGGAAGGGATATAGGATTAATGATGGATATGGAAAATCAAAAGAAAATATATAGTTTAATATACAATAATGTAAATATGAAGGTAGAGATGAATTATAAATGTTTGGCAAGATGGTATATTACACCGAGTGTAGCACACAGATTGAATGGCGATAACTCACCTTTACGTTGTAGGGGATGTGGGGATAGAGGTACAATGTATCACATTTGGTGGGAGTGCCCTAAAAGTCAAGAGTATTGGGGGCAAATAGTAGAGAAGATGCAGAAAATAACAGAGGTTGATATTCCAAAAGACCCAGAGACTTGCCTATTCCATGATACTAAGCTATCAGTTAAGAAATATAAAAAAAAATATATGGTTTATTGTATTATCTTAATGCAGCGAAGGGATTGATACCCAAGTTTTGGAAGAAACAGGAGATACCAAAAATAAAGGATTGGATAAACAGGATGGACCAGATATATAGATTAGAAGAATTTTACCACTTGCGTGAAGATAAGATGGAGAGTTTTTGTGCCAAGTGCAAAAGGTGGGAGAATTTTAAGGAGTCAGAATTAATCCTAGAGTATATGGGAGTGTAATAGAGAAATAATGTGGATATGTTTCTGAATTGGGATCACCAGAGGGAGTGGGAAAGATGCAGAGCGGAGAATTTAGGGGGGTTGGGAGGGAAATGTTAAGGATTTCTGGTTAACAATTAGATATTTGACAATCAAAACTGTGGTAGTTTGTTTATATAAATTTGAAACTTTGAAAATTTAATAAAATATTTAAATAAAAAATGAAGGGGTTACTTAAGTCACAAAAATTCTTGCACAACAGAATAAAAATTTGTAAGTGATGTAGGGCTAGTTCACATCAGAAGCAGTCCAGTGTGGGTTTCTCTGCATGCAGTGTTTTCCATGTAGTCCAGGGGCCCTAGTTCACATCAGTGCAAGTCAGTTTCCAATGCAGGAAAAAAAAAAGCTACATTTTTGTGCAGAGGATTGTACTGGAACATAGCAAACTGCATCAAAATTGCACCGGAACAGTGTAGTGTGAACTGTAAGCAAACACAGATCGGGAACATCAGTGGTGTATTTAAATTTTGTGGTGCCCTAGGTAACAAACATTTCCCCCCCATGAGAGTGAGAACGTCAATATGTATATACAATTCTCCCCCACATCAATCCTCCTGCTGTTCAGGTCACTGCAAGAGTACCAAATGTACCCCTCTGATGGCTGCCCTGGCCACCGCTGCTCAAAAGGTCACTTCTTTGGAAGGAGGGGTGCCACCCCCCTAAAAAATTGCCACCCTAGGCAAACACCTGGTTTGCCTCACGGTAGTCCCCCCCAATAATTTCAGACGAAAGTTGTGTACCAATGATCAAATTACCCAATCACTCCAAAAGCTGTACAATTTTCTGATAGTGTGTACTAGGCTAGGTCCAGGTAATGTAGATCTACACAAAGCAATCATTACCTATTCAACCCCAGTGTCAGACATCACACCTCATCATGCTTAGGTAAGGGGCAAAGAAAGCCCATTTGCCATCACCCAAACCAGCACATAATAGGTGGAACCATTTATGTTTTGTATAAATACTGACAATTAGTCTGGCATAATTGTGGAGGATCACATACACAGCACTTTCAGTGCACTGCTCATTAGTGTGGACCCAGTATCCCTCCCACCCCCAGAACATGTAAGGGTGATGACTACTCATTATCCTGGCTCAGCCAAAATTAGAGATAGTGGGTAGACCTCCTGTCAGCACTAGCCAGTTTAGCAAACTGGCTGAGTAAAGGGGATGGGGGGAGGGAGGTAGAAAGCTACTTGCTGAACAGTGACTGCAACCAGATGTAATCACTTGTCAGGAATTTGACAGCCATGGATGCAGCAACTACTTGAATAGATGGCAGGGGTGATTTCTCAATCCACATCATTTAGTTTAACACAGTGGAAAACAAGAGAAATGTTGCCGTGTGCGGTGAGTCATAGGTACATAGTACAGGGGCATAAAGCTCAATTCCAGGTATTTTTGCCTAGTTAATTTGGACCAATGCAAGTATTCATATTCCATACCTGAATAATCCCTATAAAAGCTGAGAATCACTTTTAGTTGCTGCTACAGTGATACAGTCTTCTAGATCCTGTGCCAAGCAGCTGTCCTGATGCATAACCACCACAGGGAACTCACTCAGCCTGGGCACCATTAATAGAACACTTTGCATTCTCATTGAAAGCAGTGTGCTGACTGAATTAGGTGGAAGTGACCTCATGATTTTCACCTCATCCAATCACACTATGCAAAAAACCCTCCAAACCACTGGAATTCCACTAGGAGTCACTCTGCTCATTGCTCCTAGATATAGACCTCTGTTGCGCTTTAACACCATTCCATCAGCATGAGTGCAAAGACAGGATTTAGCCTCAAAATGCAGCAAGAACCCCATCCCTTTGCCCTGAATGTGGATAATGTCACTGCAAAGCTTTTGTTTTTTCATATTTAAAACATACCAAAGATGTCATTGACATGCCGAAAGTTAAATAGTTCGACAATTCGTCACTGGTTTATTGGCCCAGTGGATGTATAGATAGTAAAATGTTCATTATCCACACAAACCTGTTCGGTCAGATGCCTCATAAAAATGCAACAATTGTTTTCCAAGTCAGATAGGAGTGTGGTTGCCATGGAGCAGTATGCACTCACTACTCTGTCTTATCAAATTTACTAAAACATGGCCTCCTGAGCAAATGCAAATTGAGAAATCTTTTTCAGGGCTCAAAGTCCTACATGACAGCCGTGGAGTCAGTTATGAGCAAAGACCTCTGCTCCTGAAAATGTAAGGAGCAAGTCCACCTTTTGTAACATGTATTACACCCATATTTAAGGTGCAACGTTACAAAAAAAGAAGGACTGGCCACCAGATATCCCTCACTTTGACAGCAAAGTGGCTGTGCAGGGCTCTGCCAACATCACTCAGTAATCTGAACAGCATAGCAGTATTTGATTCATGTCAGTGTGTACCTGCTTGCCAGTACAAGCAGACAGATACAGGTCTGCTGGAGTCCTGCATTGCACCAGTGATCTGATCACTGATGCAATGCTTTAGACTCCGAAAGCAAAAATAGTAGATACACGCTTACCGGCAGAAAAAATAAAAATGTGCATTTGTTTTTTTGGTAAAAAAAAAAGGTGAACTTGTCCTTTAACTGTATTACATGAAACTGGAGACAACAGGTGGGGCACACTTTCATTTTAGGGAGCAGGCTCAGTCTGACTTACTATCCAATGAGTCACTTAACCCACATTCCCTGTGGATGTTCAGAATTCACTGGCTGCATGCTTCTTATAGATCACTTAATTCACACCTCTGCCATACTGCAAGGATATACAGCACTGTGCACACATTCATTCAGGTGCAGTTTTGTCTATTCTGGTGTGTTGGCAGCAACACAAATGGGCAACAATTTAGGTTTATGTGCATAGGGCCTTAAACCAATTAGTTAGCTGCCAGAAGAATCAGGCAAACCAGATTCTACTGCAAGTGCTGTATTAAACAAATTCTTGTATGATGAAGGAAACTGACCCCAGCAGTAAATATTCTATTATATTAGGAGAGTTTTTTTTTTTTTTAATTAAAGGAACTCCTCCCCCTAGCAGAAGCCAACCATATTCCTCCATGTGCATCCTTTGGACAAGCATGGCCTATAACTGTCCAGCTTACAAAAGACCAAATGAACAAGCCATTCACAAACAATATAGGATCATTTGTTTATTACAGTTATTCCAAGTCTCAGTGGAGTGGATGAGAATCTATACACCGCATAGTACACAATCCTGTAGTCTGGCTTCAGTCACAGCTCAGTCTTCACTGATCAAAACACCTACGGAGAAAAACAAAATAGTGAACACAAACTGCATACAATTCCAGTTATACAAAAGTTTAGACCAATTTTCCTGGGTCATTGCTTTGTGGAAGGGAAAAAAAAAAAAAAAACGACAACTTTAAAAAAGGCAGCAGTACTCCACATGGCACATGTTGGCTAGTTCTTGTATAGGACTAAAAAACACAGATGTTAAGGGACACCAAGGCTGGTTTTACACCACCACATTGTGATAACACCTCACAAATGCACACACTGCATATTGTGGTGTGATGTTGAGGGAAAAAAGGTGAAGCTTTGACTGCAGAGGTGAATGTACAACACAGTAGAAAGGAGTGAAGGGGCCCTAAAGAAATGCCTTCTAGCAAAGAACACCAAGTGAACCTACGTTGCTTCCAGAGCCTGCACCTATACATTGGTAAAGGTTGATGACAGGTGACAAATGGCTAAAGTGTTCTATGGCATACAAGAGATTCTCTGCTTTCTAGAACGTGCGGCATTCCAACCAATTCCGAGTAAATCTAGAAAGGCGTGCCTATATACCACATGTAGAGTCAACATCCTTAAAGTGGTAGTAAACTAATTTTACCTACAGCTAAGCTTACCTGTAGGTAAAGAATATCTCCTAAATATGCACCATTTAGGAGATTTTTTTTTAAGCTGGTGCATGCACACTGAAGGAACAGCATATCTGTACCATTTCTTCAGAGATGTGTGCCATGGCCTGGAAGTGACGTCATTGTGGTCTGGCCTGTCGGATGGGCGGAGCTCAGAAACCCAGAAGATTGAAGCCTCTACAGCTGTGACAGCACGCCACTGGAGGGCTTCGGTTTAAGGTAACTTACATAAATGCATACTAGCACATTATGACATTACCTTGCAGGGGACCTCCCCACCTCTACTGCTGTTTACTACTGCTCTAATCATCCCAGTAAACACCCCCCCCCCCCCCCCCATTTTCACCTGTTGATCCGGCCAGTAACACTTCCTGTATTAGAGTTCCTCCACTCTTGATGAAGGAGCACAGGGGACACCTTAGGACATCAGCATAGTCAGTCTGGAGTGTTGGAAGGACTAGCAAACTTAAGCCAAACTTCAGCTCACATGGCAGTTACAACAGTTTTTTGGGATAAATGTCTTGCATAAATAAAAGCCAACTATTTTAAGCATTTGTCAGTGGTAAACAGTTTGTCTTACTCTTAACTTAAACATTTGGAAGAGGTCTGTTGAGGGGAAAAAAAAAAAAAAACCACACAGACTTGCTGGCTAGATCACCAAGGGAAAATAGAAACCTAAAAAACACACGTGCAGCCACATCCAAATACTTTGTAAACTGCAATATAATAAAGATTTTTTTTGGTTTACTACCACTTAAGAGTCAAGGCAGCTGACTGATAATCCTTTGGGCTTGTTGAAAATAAGATGTAGGACAGGGCAGAAACAAGAACAGTATTTTCTAAGCCCAACAGCATACCCTGTACCAACAGAAGTGATATTCTGACAGTTTTACCATGCTCTTCTTTTAAACTGTTAGACACTAGATATCCATCTTTCTTAATTCATTTTCAAGCTGCTGAGAGATGAACCCCACACACACCACACAAAACTAAGCATGCCTGTCAGAACAAGTTTAATGTTCACAGGTACAAGCAATACCAATTCTCTCAGTGCTGCGAGGGTCCCTAAACCCAAAATTCTTAAAGTCTAGCCATGCATTAGTATAGAAAGCTGGCCTATACCTTGTGTCCCCCTAACAGTATCACTACGATGGGCAGTCTCAAATTTCGATCGAAAGGCACAGCAGGCAGAATGCTTTCAGTGGATCAGGAATTTCCAAGTAGCTTGGGGACCATCTATGTCCTGTCACTTTAAGCAAGCACTGACCTAAACAGGTATGACTGGTATATTAGGTTATATTCCTACAAAATGTAACATGTGGATACAGCATGTGTATCATATCAATGTGTCAAATTTTCAAGAAAGGGCGCCTAGCACGATTCTTATATCCTGCACTGCAAAAAACAAATTGTGAATATAGCCCAAGGTTACAAGTGCAAGCTGGAAACCTGCAACCAAGTGCATGGTCACTTGACAGTTTATGGGCGCGTCAGAGCGTTTACTAAGGCATCAGAATCTATTCAGAGACTCTAGTCTTAGTGTCATCATACATGCGCTTTTTAAAAAGTGAGTAGGTGAGGAAGGCAGAGTACTTACACTGACAGCATTTAAAGAAATTCTTCTCCAAAAACCACCTGCTGCACCTGTGGACACAAAATGGAGACAACTGCTATAGCATGTACAATAAAAACACAAAAGTGGTCGTCATTCACTGGCACATTATCCAATTAACCACTTGCCCTCCACAGAATTTACCCCACTTCCTAACCAGGCCATTTTTTTGCAATACGGCGCTGCGATAATTGTGCAAATGCAACAATGCACCCAAACGCAATTTACACCTTTCCCCCCCACAAATTGAGCTCTGTGGTATTTGATCAACTTTGCAGGTTTTATTTTTTGGAGCTATAAAAATTGGCAATTATGAAAAAAAATCCCACTGTGTAAATGAATTGGTTTGCATGAAAGTTATATCTACAAATGGTGGTTTATATACACACACTTTTAAATACTAGTAATGGCAACAATCAGAGTCCTATAGAGGGGGGCTGACTAATTGCCAGACACTAATACAGTGATATAAAAAAGCACTGACACTGTACTAATGACACTGGGCTGGAAGGGGTTAACATCTGGTGCAAACAGTAACTGTGCCGTTTTACTATTCTGTCTGTGCTTTACTTTGTATTGCTCTGCTACAAAAGCAGCATGCTGGCTCTTACAGGGGAGAGATCTGTATTGTTTACATACAGATCTTTGCCAATGTTCCTCTGATCACTGGCAGGGAATCTCCAGCTGGGACCTAGTGAAGCCAACAGCAGCATGGTGGGGGTACCCCTCCTTTCTCCCCCCCCCCCCCCCAACTCATGATTTGGCATAGCCCTGCAGATGTAGTTCTGCTATAGGGTAGTATTCAGGGTGTAACATGTATGTGTAGCACAGGCCCCTGAACCCCCCCCCATAAAATAAAATGCAATACACACTTTCCTCATTCGAGCAGGCTTTGGATGGCCCCTTCTGTCCTCACTTACAATGCAGGACTATTGGTCCTACATTGTACTCGTGTGACTGCCAGCTAGAGCACCTTCAAGAAAAGGCTTTGTTTGAGGACTTGCTCAGTGTGGAAAGGCCTTCTGGAGTGCAGAAGTATTACAGTCTATACCTTACCCATACTCAACAAGCCCTCTTTAGAACACAATTTGCAGAGTCATACTATTGCATTTGAAATTCAATTCCACTGGAGCTCGACATTGAGTGTCGAGTGTTTACTAAGGCATCAAAATCTATTCAGAGACTAGTCTTGGTGTCAGCAGCCACACACTTGCTTTCACCAGTCAGTAGTAATTGCAATATCATGGTTTACAGTAAGGTTTCTTGAGAATTGTACCTTTTAATATGACTACTTCAGGCAGCATCTAGGGAAAGCCTGCAATGAGAAAAAAAAAAGAAGTTATAATAGAAATGAAATATCAATAATTAAATTGGAGAACATACACACAATAGGAGTAAAGCAACTAAGGAACTTATGGACAACATTGGACACAAGTATCCATTGAGACCAGCAGCCACACTTGCAAGACACTTAGAAGGAGCACCGACTGTCTAGGTGACATCACAGCCATGGGCTTTTTAAAATTAGCTGTAAAGCCCAAGCAATCTGACCGACATGAATATGGTCATTTTTAAAGGCCCACGACCTCAAAATGTATGGGTAGCATATTACATCTTACGATGTGGCTAAGCCCAAACAGCGTCAGATGAGGTAGAAGCAGTGGCTGCCATCAAGCTCCCCCTAACCTCCCAACAATTATTTTATTAATGGCTGCAAGAAAAGAGCCACAGAGGCCAAGACCTGTGTATATTTGACATGTGTCACTTTTATAATTGTTCTCATTACAACCACAGCAGCCAAATGAGCTACAGAGGAACTTAAGTCAATGTTACAGTTAGGATAAAGGAAGCTACAGTTGTCATGCCATGGTTTCCCACAGCAAGCAATTGTTTATACCGAGTGTATCAGAGCGTTTACTTGAACTTCACAAAGTTTCAGAGACTCTAGTCAAGGTGTCATCATATACACTCAGACTCAGCTTAGATTTAGGGCACAGATTATTGGGAGTCCAAAAAAAAAAAAAAAAAAAATCAGAACCGCTTTGTAGAGCTCACTGAGGGAAAGCAGCAAAATCAGCAGTTTAGGGAGACTCTAAACTGCAACCCCAACCAACACAATTTGGGTAGACGTTTTAGCTGGAGTGGCACCGAGGCTTAGGTCACGCATCTTCACTTCTTTGCACAGAGCGTATGCAGATGTGCGGCCTCTTGGCAGGTGGTGCTGAGAGGCCACATATTTGCATACCAAATTGTAAAACCTGAGCCGAGAGCACTACCAGCACAGTTACCGATGTCGAACAGAAAGCTGATTGCTACTTGCGATTGGGAGCTTTGATCATGTGACAGCCAATCACATGATGAACCCCACCTTCTGTTTGATCAAGTTAGAATAAAAACCCATTTTTCTTCCTGCAACTTTGAAGCAGTTTCCAGCTAATCACCATATTTCATAAGGCTGAAGTACATTCAGGTTAGGCATCAAGAGGCTTGCTCTGCAAGGGCAAAGTGACAGTGCAATATATATTACCTTGGCCAGCTCTAGAGACCAGTAAAGTCGACAGCAGGCACCAGTCAGGGACACCTAGTATGAGAACAGAATGGGTTAGCCACAAATTAATGTAGAGTACATGAGCATCATATGAATGGGTGGCTCTTCAGAACGCTGCGGTGATTGACATCAAAGTACATATCAGTTTATAATTACCTCATCATGTAGAGGCCACACAATGCAATGGTTGAAACAGGTTTGACAAAGCTTACACTTACCCATTTATTCCAACACCATCATTTCTGGATCCTGACCTGCAAGAGAAGATGTGACATAAGGATCTGGTCACAAGCCAAAACAGATCTGCAATGCAGCAGTTTAGGAAACTAAAACGGCTAAACTGTGGTGGTTATTTACTAAAGCTGGAGAGTGCAAAATCTGGTGCAGCCTTGCATAGAAGCCAATCAGCTTCCAGGTTTTACCATCAAAATTGAACAAGCTGAATGGTTAATATGAACAGCTGAACCAGATTATGTGTACACCAGTTTTAGTATGCCCCCCTATGTCTATGCAAATGCCGGAGCAAGAGGCTAAACGGTTTCAGAATTTTTCAAAGGGAAGCTGTGACAAAGGCAGAGTTTAAACGTTTTTTGCCTTTAGTTAGACTACATTTTCATGTAATTTAGTTTTGGATAAAGTGGAGAAAGATTAGAACCCCTGTCAGTTTTGATTGATTTCTGTAACCCGCTACAGAGATTCCCACACTATTTGTTCCGCTTACCATTGGAAAAAGGAAAAAAAAAAAGTTTGTGTTGACACTGACTAATAGGGGGGAAATCGTCCCAATTATAGAGACTCTGGAATTCCCTCACTAAGGGAGTGTTCTAATCCCCATCTCTAACCCAAATTGGAAATATGTTTTTTTTTTCCTTTAAGTGGCGATTGTAAAACACATGCTTACCTTTCCATGCAAGCTTATCTTTTATTGTATTACAGTAAAAGTAATCCAATGGTGGCAAAAGGGGGTTCCAACCCCCTTGCACCTTTACTGGTCTTTGCCTAGAGATCGGGAAGCCTGGTAAGATGTGACCAGTTGCGGGTTGCATCCGGAGACTGGCACAGTGAGGAACTGAAGTTGTGTAATTTCAGAAACCAACAACAGTTTTGTCACTTCTGATTCTGGCTCTTTGTTTACTGGCCGGTTATAAGCCATTGAAGCAGCTGATCAGAGATCTGATTGGCTACATTGGAGCCCAAAGGAGAGCTGAGGGGTCTAATAGACCCCCCCCCCCCCCCCCAACGCTCCATAAAACAAGTTTCTTGTAACAGCAATAACAGTGAAACCAAAAATTTTAAAGAGACATTTTTACAAATTTAAAGTGCCCGTCCCAACGCGCAAAGGTGACGCACACATATGTAGAGTGTTTGCACCACATACGTCAGCAAGAGCAATAATTCTTGCACCAGACCTCCTGTATAGCTCTAAGCTGACAACCTGTAAAGGTCTTAAAAGAATCTCCCATGGATAATTTAAAGTACCATAGCATGTCTCCCATTCCACAAGCCCACTGAATTTAAAGACTTTGCATGTTATGTATTTACTTGGTGTAACATTTTCTGCAAAACAGAAAAGTATTGTGTTTTAAGATCACTAAAATTCATTAAAGTGTATTTTAAAAAAAACTGCCTTTGAAAAACCACTGCCTTTATTTATCTGCCTTTATTCTCTAGGGCCTCTAATATATAAATAAAAATAACCCCAAAGAGGGTGCACAATGGCAGGAACACACCTCAATGGGGAAAAAAAAATCTCATGCTGGATATCTATACTGATAAGGACTGGGTAATGTGTTAGGAACGTAAGGATGCCCATCGTTTGAAGGAAATGAAAATCAACTGAATGAAAATGAAAATCATCAGAGGACTGAATTCAAGGACACCCGAAAATCAAAGTGAAAAAATGATGTGATTGAGCAGGCGAGTCCATTTTGCTAAAATTTTATTGCAGCAACTCAAAATGGTCCTCAGTAGATTGTATGACCCCCATGCCACGAGCTTGTATGTATACCTGACAAAGTCAGTACATGCTCCTAATAAAATGAGAGATGGTGTCCTGGGGTATTTCCTCCCAGATCTGGACCAGGGCATCACTGAGCTCCTGGACAGTCTGAGGTGCAACCTGGTGGCAATGGATGGACTGAAACATGACATCCCAGAGGTGTTCTACTGGTCAGGCAAGCATGGGGGCATTCAATGGTATCAATTCCTTCATTCTCCAGAAACTGCCTGCATACTCTCCCCACATGAGGCCGGGCATTGTGCACCAGGAGGAACCCAGGACCCACTGCACCAGTATAAGGTCTGACAATGGGTCCAAGGATTTCATCCCGATACCTAATGGCAGTCAGGGTTCCATTGTCTAGCCTGTAGAGGTCTGTGCGTCCCTCCATGGATATGCCTCCCCAGACCATCACTGAACCACCACCAAAGCGGTCATGCTGAACGATGTTACAGGCAGCATAACGTTCTCCACGGTTTCTCCAGACCCTTTCACGTCTGTCACATGTGCTCAGGGTGAACCTGCTCTCATCTGTGAAAAGCTCAGGGTGCCAGTGGTGGACCTGCCAATTCTGGTGTTCAGTGGCAAATGGCAATCTAGCTCTATGGTGCCGGGCAGTGATCACAGGGCCAACTAGAGGATGTCAGGCCCTCAGGCCACCCTCATGATGTCTGTTTCTGATTGTTTGGTCAGAGACATTCACACCAGTGGCCTGCTGGAGGTCATTTTGTAGGTCTCTGGCAGTGCTTATCCTGTTCCCCCTTGCACAAAGGAGCAGATACCAGTCCTGCTGATGGGTTAAGGACCTTCTATGGCCCTGTCCAGCTCTCCTAGAGTAACTGCCTGTCTCCTGGAATCTCCTCCATGCTCTTGAGACTGTGCTGGGAAACACAGCAAACCTTCTGGCATTGGCACATATTGATGTGCCATCCTGGAGGAGTTGGACTGCCTGTGCAACCTCTGTAGGGTCCAGGTATCACCTCATGCTACCAATAGTGACACTGACCCTAGCCAAATGCAAAACTAGCTAAAAACAGTCAGACAAGTAGGGGAAAAATAATCAGTGGCCTCCACCTGTAAAACCATTCCTGTTTTGGGGGTTGTCTCATTGTTGCCCATCTAGTGCACCTGTTAGTTTCATTAACACCAAAGCAGCTGAAACAGATTAACACCCCCCCCCCCCCCCCCCCTCTCTGCTACTTCACTGACCAGATAAATATCCCAGGAGTTTCATTGACAATGCTATACTGCGAATAGAATGTGTTCATGTAATTGTTCTGAGCAGTGTACAATACACACCACCAATAGAGGACAACACGCATACACCATCTTAGGAAGCCATTTCCAAAACATGTGACAACCAGACCATGGAGGGAGAGGACATCCCAATACCGGCCGCACACCACACCCAGAACTCACCCGCCGGAGATACAACACAGAAACAACAGCAAACACACGGCTCCATCTACACACGTTATCGATGGGGAGAAACATAACCGGATGGCGGGGATATTCGGAGGGATTCCCGTACAGCAACAAACCGGTCACCCTCCATCTCTGCACGCCTCGGCCCAGAAAGGAAGTTCGTACCCGTGTCTGCCTTTATATCACTCTTCAAGGACCTCCTACGAGAGCCCGCCTTTTCCTCGCCCTGCAAGGACCTTCTATAAGAGTCTGCCATTTTATCACCCTTCAAGGACCTTCCATGAGAGCCCGCCTGTGTATCGCCCTGCAAGGACCCCGCTAAGCTTTCAGCCCTATCGTCGAAAGGCTTTGTGACAGAATTTAGCTAGTTAAAGTACTGCCGGACTCAAAATACTACGGGATATTATCATAGATTACGTACAATAAAAACGATTTCCTCCACATACTTGAATGGCAGTATATGTTTTACATAAAAGCAGTCCTGAAGATGGCTTGCTATAAAAAGTCAGTATTATTGTGAGCACTGAAACTAGACTCCACGGGGAAAAGGGCTGTAGCAGCAAAAGGGAAACCACAGAAAAAAGTTTTCGTTTGGGGGGGGCTTTAGTTTTTTTTCTGTACGCGCTATGTATTCAGTAGGCAATATGTTGGACAGCCTCGGTTGGCACTTACGTTCACGTGTCCTTAGCGGATATTGCCAACCACTCGCGGCCGGAAGTAGAATCCCGGAGCTTGGCGCCGTTTTCCTGTCTCCATCCTTAGAGAAGAAGGACTAGAGAGCGGGTAAGCGGTGCGGAATCTGACGGATATCGGCGCCATCCTGACCTGTAAAGCTGTTTTCTCTGTGTGCCGAGAGGGGTCCTGTCTGCACACCATATATTTCAGTGGTGGGGGATGTTATGGATCCAAGATGGAGGCACTGCGGTTCCTGACAGTTCTCGGGGGTGCGGAGAGGCCTGTGTGAAAGGCAGTCAGCTCCGGCGATGGGGTGTGCTGGGCTCTGTAGTGCTGCACCTTGTATGTGGGGGTGATAAAGGGGGAGGAGCCTATGGCTATGCAAATTAATTTAAAGGTGGGCTTCACCTAGTATGCAGGTCACAGAAGGAGGGAAGCCCAATGTCTATCAGGGCACCCCTCCCCTAGTGGTCAGAGCGCTTTTTTGGGGTGGGAGGAAATTGCCCCAAAATTTGTCAAAATGTGAATGTAATTCTTTTGCACTCATCCATTCAGAGCAGGCCTGGTAGGCCCACACAGATCTAATGTAATTGTGCCGGAGGAAGAAATCAATACAAGTGTCATGACATCACCACCTTGCTGTCCGCGTGCTCAGAGAGTCCCTCTCCGGGATAAAGATGGTCCATTAATGGATAAAAGATGACCATTGTAAGCACCCCTGCTAGTGTTAAAGCAACGTTAACCACTTGCCCCCAGAGGATTTACCCCCCACCCTTTCTGGCCAGGCCTTTATATGCGTTCCAGCAATTGAGCAGTCATGCAACGCTGCACCCAAATGAAATTTACCTCCTTTTTCCCATGAATTGAGCTTTCTTTCGGTGGTATTTGATCGCCTGTGCATTTTTTTTTTTGTGCTATTCAAAAAAAGACCAACAATTTTGAGAAAAAAAACCCCAATATTTTGAACTTTATGCTATTAAACAAGTTCAGTAAAAAATCAAACTTCGTCATAATTTAAGGCCAAAATGTATTCTGTGATGTGTGTATAGAAAACCCCCAGTGCAGTAAATATCCTACAGAATAAATTGTGCGGCTGGCATATGTGTTCCCACATGTATACCATAAAACAGAATTTAAAAAATGCAGCGCAGCAATATAAACGCAAATGGTGCTCATAAGACAAAAGTGCATAAATAGTGAAAACTGATAAAGTGACGTAACGCGTAGGGTACGCCGATGGCGTAAAGCCACTAACCAGAAGTGCACGTGCTGCCATTTTGGAAAAGGGATTCCTACATATACTGTACAGTGAGTTTTTATCTGTTTTATTCTGTGACATGTTGCTAAAAAAAAAAAAAAATCCAAAAATGTATAAATTAATTTGTTTACATGAAAGTTATAGCGTTTACAAATGGCGGTATAGATCATTGGATTTCTTTTTTTTTCTCTACTAGTAATGGCGATCAGTGACTTTTAGCAGGACTGTGGTAGACATTCTGACACTGGGGGGGAACTGACTTGGTGTCACTGACCTCCCCAGTGACACCAATACAGTGATCCGTGCTAAAAAAAAAAAAAAAAGCACTGACACTGTACTAATGGCACTGGGGAGCAAGGGGTTAATGTGAGGGGCGATCAAAGGGTTAACTATGTGTAAGGAGTGTTTACTGGGGGGGCGCTTCACTGTAAGCACACTGCTCTGGATGGCTGTGCACAGCCATCCAGAGTAGTGTTCCCAAGCCGACAGAGGAAGACTGTTAGTAAACAAAACAATCTTCCTTCCCGTCAGAGATGCTCGGTAATTACCGAGACCCAGTGATTGACAGCCGCGAATTACGGCGCGGGTAGAGTGTACATGTGTCTCGCGCATGCCCCCTACCCGGATAAGCAAAATCCCGTATATATACACGTGATTTTGCGCATCCCCTGCTGCCCTCTAGGAGTATATCTGCTATGGGGAAGAGATTAAACCCAAAAGCTACCATTTATTATATTGTAGCTCAAGACTTGACAAATACCAGGTCGCCATGGCGACTAGAAATGACATCCTGGGTACACACACCGCCTCCCATTGCCTTGAGTGCAGAAATTCCTGTCAGTAGCAATCCTACATGAATATTTATCTCTGCACGCCACTCTACCACCTGTGAGTCTGGAACGCACCGCTACAAACTTGCACAAGACCATTCTCGTAATGGCGCTCAACGCAATGTGTGCGGGTCGCATCTGTGTGAACAACTCAATAGGAACACATGATATTTAGCCTGTCATGCAGATCTGTGAGCTTGAAACCACATCCAGAGTTGCAAATGTATGACGCAGAGCAGCTCCAGTCACACCCAAGAATTTTGGGATCGTGGCAAAATCACTGTGATCGCAAAACGCAGATTCAGGTGCCATTGTTTCAATGGCACCCAAAAGATGGTGCAGTTTGCCGTAATTGTCATGCAGCAAATCGCATTGCGTGAAGCTTGTCGCCCAAAACTTGCCTTGCCCCGGGTGCTGACAACCCACACTATGCTAAAAAAAAACCCCAAAAAACTGGCTGCTAACTTTTTTAGCTGACTCCTAGATTCAATGCAAATTAGTCAAGCCCTGTTGTAGCTCATGAATTCCTGGATGTGATGGCTGCATTAGTTTTCTTTTTTTATTGCACTTTCTTTCTTCTAGTTTCATCTGGTGATCCAGCCTGTAAGTCTGTTGTTTTTTTTAAAAGAAACTCCCAGTTTCAAGCGAAAGTAAACTCTTCACTTTATTAGTTTAAAAAAAACCTGTTACATTCCCCAAACATGCCAGGAATGTAACTGTCACATTGGCTTGTGCTGTCAACCAAAATGCCAAATGTCTGGAGACATAGCTGATCAAATGGGGATGACTCCTCTGGACCCTGGTGTGGGCGTCAGGCTGTTGATGCCACCTCTGGACCCTGGTCCGGGCGTCAGGCTGAGGATGCCACCTCTGGACCCTGGTCCGGGCGTCAGGCTGGGGATGCCACCTCTGGACCCTGGTCCGGGCGTCAGGCTGGGGATGACTCCTCTGGACCCTGGTCCGGGCGTCAGGCTGGGGATGCCACCTCTGGACCCTGGTCCGGGCGTCAGGCTGGGGATGCCACCTCTGGACCCTGGTCCGGGCGTCAGGCTGGGGATGACTCCTCTGGACCCTGGTCCGGGCGTCAGGCTGGGGATGACTCCTCTGGACCCTGGTCCGGGCGTCAGGCTGGGGATGACTCCTCTGGACCCTGGTCCGGGCGTCAGGCTGGGGATGCCACCTCTGGACCCTGGTCCGGGCGTCAGGCTGGGGATGCCACCTCTGGACCCTGGTCCGGGCGTCAGGCTGGGGATGCCACCTCTGGACCCTGGTCCGGGCGTCAGGCTGGGGATGCCACCTCTGGACCCTGGTCCGGGCGTCAGGCTGGGGATGCCACCTCTGGACCCTGGTCCGGGCGTCAGGCTGGGGATGCCACCTCTGGACCCTGGTCCGGGCGTCAGGCTGGGGATGCCACCTCTGGACCCTGGTCCGGGCGTCAGGCTGGGGATGCCACCTCTGGACCCTGGTCCGGGCGTCAGGCTGGGGATGACTCCTCTGGACCCTGGTCTGGGCGTCAGGCTGGGGATGGCTGGTCTTAGCGCTTAGTGTGGGGATAGCACAGCACACAAACTCCAGATGGATGGGGGTCTGGCTCTGCTCCCTACCTCCCTATGAAGGTTGCCCAGCATCCTCAGCCTGACCGTAATGGAAAAAAACGAATCGGACTAGACAGCCCTGACTGATGGCGGCTGATTGTCAGCCAGCTTGAATGGCCCCAACCACTTAGATGGCGGGACAGCCAAGACAGTGTTGCTCGGGCTGCCTAGAAAGTCCAATCCGCAGGCTGTCAGCTGCCAACCATGCGCAATGAGGGCTGGCCCAAATGCAGAGTTTGGAGGAGAGGCAGGGTTAACCCGATAGCATTTGCTTTTCTATTTTCGGTGGCCATTATTGGCACCTTTTTTTTCTATCGACAAAACGCTGATAACCCCATTTTCAGTAGCTGATATATTGGTGCATCCCAGGTTACAGGCATGAGACAAACCATTTACCACTGACAGATGTGCTTACAATGTTCTGCTTTTATTTATGTAGAATCTTTATCCAAAAATAAAAACAATTGTTGCTGTAACTTTTTATAAAGTGTGAGCTGGGTGCGTCATTTCAATATATTTATTGCAAGTCATTCTAACAATCTACGCAGCATTTTACACGTTTCAATGTTATGTTGCAGCCTGATACTACAGTTGTTTAATCACTTGCCAACTGCGCAATGTAGTTTAACTGCTACAGTGCCACCGGGCAGAATCGTGTGTGTGTACACAAGATTGTTTATTTCTGGGTAGGGGGCACACGCATGCACTGACCCAGCTGTGCTGCCGCTGACTCCAGCACATGGAGATCAGCAGGTTCCAGCCAATGGATTCATGGTTGGGATCCGCCGATCGGTGGAGCAGATGAGAAGAGAGAGATCTGTGTTGGTAAACAACACAGATCTGTCTACTGACAGTGGTGTATGTGCCGATTTTTGTCTCCTTGCAAAGCAGGGAATAAAAACCGTCACATCCCCTAGTTAAAAACACCACAGAGTAAACTAATAAGCAATTGTTAGGCACACAGTTAACCCTTTGATTGCCCCAGATGTTAACCCTTTGCTACCCAGTGTCAGTAGTACAGTGACAGGGCATAATATTAGCACTGATCACTGTATTAGTGTCTCTGGTGATGTCAGTGTTAGATTGCCTGTTGCGTTATCAGTCCCACTTACGGATGCACCGATACCATTTTTTTTTTTTTTACAGAGAGTACGAGTACCAATATATTTTTTACCCAGTTACCGATACCTGCTGACAGCTGATTGAGTCATCTGTTGTTAGGGACTTGGCGGCCCCCTCCTTAACAACTGATAATTGCTGGCTTTTTAAAATTTCTTTTTTTTTAATTTACATTTCAACTATCAGTGGAGTAAGCCCACTGGCAGCTGAAAGAACCGAGCCTGAAAGTATTGGTTTCGGTCTTTGGAGCGTTTGCAGGAGTAGCAATATTTGTGCAAATGCTTAGGACCGGTATTGATACAAACCCTAGTCTCGCTATAAGTCGCTGATCACCGCCATTACTAGTATAAAATAAATAAAAATTCCTATCTATACGCCGTCATTTGTAGACGCTATCAATTTAACGCAAACCAATTAATATACACTCATTGGGATTTTTTTTTTTGGCCAAAGACATGTAGGAGAATATATTTTGGCCTAAATGTGTGAAGAAATTTTATTTTTTTTTATTGGATATGTTTAATAGCAGAAAACAAAATTTTTTCTTTCAAAGTTTTCGGTCTTTTTTTTTATGTATATAATAAAAAACACATTATCAAATACAACCAAAAAAAGCTCTACAGTAATACCTCAGTTCACAAACTTTATTCGTTCCACAACTCTGGTCGTGAACCGAGGCAAATTTTCACATGGTGTTCAATGTAAAGCAGGGTAATCTGTTCTGAGCCCAAGGAACGTGGTCGCAAACCAAATTTGGTCGCCAACCGAAGGTTAATCTTGTAGGAGGAGTTTTTATTCTCTAATTGTTCTGTGAGGCTGCATAACTCCTGACCCTCTGTCTGGACAGCGCTGATTGGCCCAGTGCTGATCACATGCACCCTCCAAAAAACAACTCTAGCAATACACACCAAACAGAATATGTGCAGACTTGCCATGTGCTTTGCACGATGGCAGATGAATGGGGACAGTAGAAGGGGAGTATCAGAGAAGACAGGAAGAAACAGCCTTTTTACACCATGCAGAGTATTAACCCCTTAGGTTCCACAGTGAGTATAACAAGCATGCTTTACTGCATATACAGACTGATTTTACTGTTGTGGGTTCAGTAACACTTTAATCTACACTCAGTGCCCCAAAGTGACAAAGTCAAAACACAATATTTTAGAAATGGCTGAATTTATTAAACTGAAATACCACATGTATTTAAGTATTCAGACCCTTTACTCAGTACTTTGTTGAAGCACCTTTGGCAGCAATTACAGCCTCAAGTCTTTTTCGGTATTACCCAACAAGCTTTGCACACCTGGATTGGGGGATTTTCTGTCATTCTTCGCACATCCTCTCAAGCTGAGCCAAGTTAGATGGGGACCGTTGATAGACAGCCATTTTGAGGTCTCTAGAGATGTTCAATAGGGTTCAAGTCAGGGCTCTGCCTGGGCCACTCTAATACCGTTGATCGTTGTCATGTCGGAAGGTGAACCTTCAGCCCAGTCTGAGGTCCTGAGCGCTGGAACAGGTTTTCATTGAGAATAAAAGAAGCCTGAGCAAATGAATTCTGAAACTCCTGCGCTGGACTATGAGCTCCACAATGTCAGTAACCCCACATGGAGTACTTTTTGGGAAGGCAAGCCTTGCTGCCCTCAATGGACCAGGGAAATCCAAAGGAGCTGTGTGCAAAGAAACAAACAGAGGGCGCGCGGGCCTAGTGCATTACCTTCTAAAAATTAGATTTATTGAATAAAAAGTAGTATACTTACAAACAGGGTGGCTTTGATTTAAATCCTAGTTTTCTACATAGACTCATTCTTGCTGGTATAACTTTAATATGCAAGTAGATGAAGATTTTTAGAATAACAACTTTTCATATTAGTTTTTTTATCCCCAGTTTAATAGGTTAATCATTTATATTTGGACAACTTTTCTGTGGAAGGAGAAAAATAATCATTACCTTAATAATAACAATTTAAATAGATTTATTCAACTGAAACAATAACATTCCAGCATATGTGATTCGCTTAAACATCCATGTTTGGTAACTAATTTGGCTAAACAAAATATATATAAAGAAACTTAGACTGTCAGCCCCTTCCTCCTCACACTTAGTTTCACTTTCTTCTTGTGCAGATCTATTCCACTCCAAACAATCAGAAAAATATTGTTTCTATTCTATTCACTGAACTTCTTGAAACTTAGCAGTGAAGGGGTTGATTCTGTATTCATAGGTTTGTAGAAGTTAGGATGAAGGTCTTTTTCTTAACTCTGTTCATGTTATAACATTTTTGCTGTGAAGAAGAGGCATGTGATCTCCGCCGAGTCAAATTCAGTTTTGAGAACTGCAAAAGTAAACCAAGCATCTGTGATAGTATCTTGTAGGCAGAGAAACTGCCCAATAATCTTACAAAAACCTCTGGAAGAGCATGACATTGTGAATGGATTCATGGAATTTATTTACCAAAAAAATTAAACATATACAGCCTTATTCTACATAATTAAAAAACTAATCTTTATTTCATGATGGAATAACCTTTGGATGGTAATGTATTTTCCTCAAAAAGCATTTTATTTTAAAAAATCCGATTTAAATAAAAAAAATCCGATGTAAATCAAAAAAATCAGATTTAAATAAAAAAAATCAGATTATTTTGATTTTTTTTTTAAAATCATTGATTTTTATCCACCCTGGCTCACAAAAGAATAAAATCAAAGGCACATCACAAAGAAGACGGCCTGGTCCAATCTCCCCGGATGGTGGCTATTTTAGAAGGTAGGAAGATTGATGCTAACAGCAGAGGAATCAGCACAGGGGACACCTCTTACTGACTGTAGACTACATCTTCTGTGCTGATTTTCCTGTGTTTGCTTTTTTGCTGCCCTTGGGCTTTAATTTACAAAGCTTCCTAACAGTCGGTACATTTTACAACGCGATGGCTGCCTGAACTATAAATATCACCGTATTAGAGTGGCTACTATTCAGCTATTATTTACCCAGCTTGTCATGCTTCTTTGTAATTGCAAAGGCAAAAAATTAAATTGATTCTGTCACAAAAGGCAAAGTGGTTGTAAACCCTTACATATACCCAGTGAAGTGACTGGCCTCAGGTGATACACAGATATGAAACCAATCTTCCTACATAAGTTGTACCTGTTTATCTAAAGTGTTCTCTTCTCTATAGCCTTTCAAAGCCCAGAATGTATACAGCTTGCCTGGGCTTTCCGAAAACAGGACAGAGAGCTGAAATTACATACTGCAAAGCACATTAGGTAGAGCTCTGAGAGCTGATTGGAGGGAAGGGTCACCCACCACCCTTCACACAGGAATAGAGCTGAGGCTTTCAATCGCATGCTGTGTGCCTGAACTCCCTCCCCTGTCACCTTTTTACCTGTACGTGTCAGGAAAAAATTGTCCGAAGGGATTCATGCTGATAGCAGGGGAATGAAGCAGGAGGCAGACATGACACTTCGTGCTCTGTATTGAAACAAGTAGACAATCTAGAGGGATATGTTTTGTTCATATTTCATGTTTGAGGGTTACAACCACTTTAAAAAGCAATTGTACTTGTAAAAGGGATAGGAAATACCCCTCTTGCTGCCATCACTGCTCAAAGGATAAGTTCACCTATGGGAACATGTTACATGTTCAGCCCGTTCTTAGGGTGGAACATGTAACATGTTCCCAATGCTGCAGCTGCTGCCTGCTAATTTTTGTGCTAAAGGTGAGTTTATCTTTTTATTGCCGCTCCAGGGAAGAGGAATCCCTTCTGGTGGCAATGTGCCTCCGGAAATATACAAACACCACATCGTTGCCAGCAACCATTTAAAAGTGAGTGAATGGATTTGGCCTTTTAAAGCAAATAGTTTTTAGTTTTTCAATGTTGTTTGGTTTTAATCCATTGCTTCTCTGTAGAAAACCTTTATATTTTAGATAAACTTTATTTAGGATACTGTATCAGGTATAAAACCTTAGATTCCAATCCTGGTTAAATATCCATTGTTGATCTTGGTAACGTTTCAGGATTTTATAGTGCAGTCAACTGTCAGAAGAGGGCACTCATCACAAGTTTCCTGTTTGCTGAGGCATGCAAAGTGACTCTAATCTTTTTCTACATAGACTCGCCTGCAGATCCTCAGAGTACAGTTAAAGATGGCAGAAACAGACGTGGACAATGAGCTGTTGGATTACGAGGACGATGAGGTGGATAACCAGGCCGGGGGTGATTCCCAGGACCTCCCAGCTAAGAAGGAGATGAAGGGATCCTATGTGTCCATACACAGCTCTGGCTTCAGAGATTTCCTCCTCAAACCTGAACTGCTTCGTGCCATTGTGGACTGTGGATTTGAACATCCTTCAGAAGGTGAATGAATGAATGAAGCTAATGGGATGTAAACGGTTTAAGCAGATTGGGACTTTTGATACTGCCATGCAGATGTATGAATACATTATTGTTTTATGATATCAAAGATGTAATCTGTAGATGATGTTTTAAAAGGGAACCAGCTGTGAAAAAGTAATCTGAGTCTTCATTGTAAAATTGCTTAAATGATGCAGCATCTGTCATATCCATTGCATTTATTCTGAAGATATATTTGCTTTTCACTGCAGTGACCTTCACTGGTCCGGTTAGGACCTGGCAGTCCTCTAAAATGCCCAGCCAAAGGCAATATCTGTCACTGATTATTTTGCACTTACAAGTTTCTTTCTTCCTACATGCACCCTGTATTTTTCACTTGAATAAGATGTGCATTGATCATGTAGTTTCATGGTGTCATTTGCTGCCCTGTACGCACAATAGAATAGTAAATCTTCACATTCCGGTGTCAGAAATTTGTGTTGTGTGGAAACATGAGACATGCTGCATGGTACTGCACGAGTTAATGTACGACTTCTGTCTGTAGTCTGAGGGCCGGTTCACACCGGAATGCACTGCGATTCACTGCGATCTGAGCCAACGTCAAAAGTCGTGCATGCACTACTTTTGAGAACTCACTGCCCTCAGGTTGCATGGTAACATGTGATCCAGTGCAGGCAAATGCATTATTTGTGAACTGTGTTTGAGGCGTTAAGTTAACATTGACACCCACTGCAGTGCATTTTCAACGCAGGTGGGCAACGGGCACAGAACGCAGATTTCCCACACCGCATTCTGGAACAGACACAATCCTTGGGTCTGTCAGTCTAGTGCAGGAGCAGTAATTACATCAGATAGACACAGGCAGGCACAGCAGTGAAGAGATGTGTTTTGATAACATTAGCACTCCTACATTTGTGATACAACACAAAGAAATGGCCAGGCATTGATTGGACGCTGTGTGACCAAGAAAATGAAGTCTTGTATTAAAAGAGGTATAGACTCCAGAGAGAGAGAGAGATCATTTCCCCCGGTACAAATCATTAGTCATCTGGAATATGCAGTTCAGTTTTGGGCTCCAATTCACAAAAAGAACACTGGGGAACTGGAGAAAGTGCAGAGAAGGGCAACCAAACTGATACGAGGCATGGAGGAGATCAGCTATGAGGAAAGATTAGAGGAACTGAATTTATTCTCTCTTGAGAAGAGGAGATTAAGGGGGGATATGATCACCATGTATAATACATAAGGGGGGATATGATCACCATGTATAATACATAAGGGGGGGATATGATCACCATGTATAATACATAAGGGGGGGATATGATCACCATGTATAATACATAAGGGGGGATATGATCTCCATGTATAATACATAAGGGGGGATATGATCTCCATGTATAATACATAAGGGGGGATAGGATCAACATGTGTAATACATAAGGGGGGATATGATCACCATGTATAATACATAAGGGGGGATATGATCTCCATGTATAATACATAAGGGGGGGATATGATCTCCATGTATAATACATAAGGGGGGATATGATCACCATGTATAATACATAAGGGGGGATATGATCACCATGTATAATACATAAGGGGGGATATGATCACCATGTACAATACATAAGGGGGGATATGATCTCCATGTATAATACATAAGGGGGGATATGATCACCATGTATAATACATAAGGGGGATATGATCTCCATGTATAATACATAAGGGGGGATATGATCTCCATGTATAATACATAAGGGGGGATATGATCACCATGTATGAATACATAAGGGGGGATATGATCTCCATGTATAATACATAAGGGGGGATATGATCTCCATGTATAATACATAAGGGGGGATATGATCACCATGTATAATACATAAGGGGGGATATGATCACCATGTATAATACATAAGGGGGATATGATCTCCATGTATAATACATAAGGGGGGATATGATCTCTATGTATAATACATAAGGGGGATATGATCACCATGTATGAATACATAAGGGGGGATATGATCACCATGTATGAATACATAAGGGGGGATATGATCACCATGTATGAATACATAAGGGGGGATATGATCTCCATGTATAATACATAAGGGGGGATATGATCTCCATGTATAATACATAAGGGGGGATATGATCTCTATGTATAATACATAAGGGGGGATATGATCACCATGTATAATACATAAGGGGGGATATGATCTCTATGTATAATACATAAGGGGGGATATGATCTCCATGTATAATACATAAGGGGGGATATGATGAACATTTATAAATACATCAGTGGTTCATATAGTGAACTCGGTGTAGAGTTATTCACCCTGAGGTCATCACAGAGGACAAGGGGGCACTCTTTACGTCTGGAGGAAAAGAAATTTAGTCTCCAAACACGGAAAGGTTTCTTCACAGTAAGAGCTGAGAAAATGTGGAATAGACTCCCTCAAGAGTTGGTTCTGGTCAGCTCAGTGGATTGCTTCAAAAAAGGCCTGGATTCTTTCTTCGATACACAGGATATAACTGGGTACTAACATGTATAGGTAAAGCTGATCCAGGGAATGTCCGATTGCCTCTCGGGGGATTAGGAAGGAATTTTTTTCCCTGCAGGAGCAAATTGGATCATGCTTTGCTGGGTTTTTTTCCTTCCCCTGGATCAACTGTGGGTATAGGCTTATAACTTTTTTTTTTTTTTTCTATGGTTGAACTGGATGGACTTTTGTCTTTTTTCAGTCAGACTAACTATGTAAGTTGTCTTCCTCTCTAGTGAATAGGGACCAGCTAGGTGAATGAATATATGTGAATAGGGGAATTGATCAGCCATGACACTACAAACTGCAGCCACAACATGTGATTGTATAATTACAAAGTAAGGCAAATAACACAGAGAATAGAAGTATACTAATACTTGGGGAAAACATAAACATTTGAAACGGTACAATGCTTTTAAAGACGGCCTGTACTCTGGAAGCTGTGCCCAAAAAAGCAAGCAGAGAGCAATAGGCTAGCAGCAAATTTGCTTGTAGTCTCCCTGTAGCTAATCTTTTCCACATTAGTGTCTTACCATATTTTCTTCTGCTCTTTGTCTATGTGTAGAGGTGGCCATTTTGATAGAGGCAGGGCTTTGCTTCCTCATGTCGGAGCTGTCCCCCTTATTACTGATGGGAGAAAATATAAAAATAATACACAGATTCATAGGATGGATGAAGCCGAAGTAGGGGATTCTTGCACTGCAGGCCTTCATGTAAAGCTTCCTCTCAGGAGAATGTTGAAAGCAGCACACATCACCAAATCATACTCCCTCTTCGGTGAAAGTACAGGTTGGTGCCTTAGATGATCTCACACAGCAGCTTTACAAATATGAGGCTGATGGCACAGGTAGCGTGCTGCTATTTCCAAGGGAATTTCTAGACAAACTGTAAATCTTTCAGGGCATACCTTAGGCACATGTTATATATTTTATGTTCCCTATAAGATGGCCGATCTTTACTTTTTAAACAAAGGTCCACCTTAAGTACAGACATTAACCCAATTCTCTTTGCTTTTCTTGTCAACAGTACAACACGAGTGCATTCCACAAGCCATCCTGGGCATGGACATTCTCTGCCAGGCAAAGTCTGGCATGGGGAAAACTGCAGTGTTTGTCTTGGCCACACTACAACAACTGGAGCCTGTTACAGGGCAGGTGAGGAAAGACTTGTCTTAAGAATATGTACATTTTCTGTATTTGACTTTGGCTTATAACATTTTTGTCTTTCTAAAGGTCTCCGTGTTAGTCATGTGTCACACCAGAGAGCTAGCATTTCAGATCAGCAAAGAGTATGAACGATTCTCCAAGTATATGCCATCTGTGAAGGTAAGAGTAGGGGAGTATGGATATCCTTCATTTCATCGTATGCAATTTTTATTTTTTTACTATGAACTCTGTTTACCAGTTGCTGGTAGTATGGTCTCTGCTATACTTAAAGCTGAACAATACTCGCCTTGAGTCTAGCAATGCGCCATCTCCGGAACACACTGCTGACCTCTGTCATTGGGGCGCACAACGAATTTGTGCAGTGAGCCTGCGCAGCTTACTCTACAGTGGCAGATAGGCAGGTAAGAAGCTTTAATGCAGAAGAGACAAAGCTTGTCTCTTCTGCATTAAAGATCCTGCTTGTCCTCCCATTTTTACTTTTGGAGCTTTAACCACTTCAAGTCCGGACACTTTCACCCCCTTCCTGTCCAGGCCAATTTTTAGCTTTCAGTGCTATCACACTTTGAATGACTATTGCGCGGTCATGGAAGACTGTACCCGTATGAATTTTTTTAGCATTTTTTTTGAGACAGATGAAACTTTATTTTGGTGGTATTTATTCGCCACTGGGATTTTTATTTTTTTTGCTATATAAATGAAAAAGTCCAAACATTTTGAAAAGTGTTTTTTCTTTTAAAATTTTGCAAATAAATAATCTTTCTTCATAAATCTTGGCCAAAATGTATTATCTTTTTAGTAAACAAAAAATAACCTAAATTAGTTTATAACCAAAAATTATAATTTTTCAAAAATTTTGTTTACACTTTTATTTTTTTATAGAAATATATTTTTTAACATACTGTCACCCTAGCAGTACAGTGTCACCATAGTGACACTGTACTACTTGTGGGGGGTGATGAAGATTTTTATTTTTTTTTTTACACTGATTGCTTTTACACCCATAAAGGCTGTAAAAACAATCATTTCTCCTTCTCTTTGGCTGCATTCTTGCAGCCATTGAGAAATACTGTGTGAGCTGTGATTGGTCACAGCTTGTCACATGGTACAAGGCTGTTGTGAATAGCCTTGTACCACGTGATCTCTGTGATAATTCACAGATTTCACTAGTAGTAAGCAATGATGTCAGAAGTGACATCTTGCTTACTACTATTCATGTGATCACTGATTGGCCAATCAATGATCACATGAATTGGGAACACAGGTCCCGTACAGCGATCGGTGTTCACACAGCGGGCACCGGATTGCAGTGCCGCGCGCTCCCAGGGAGCACGCACAGGCTGTGAAAGCGGGCGCCATTTATAAACGGCAACCCACTCCTGCACTGCTCCCGTCTGGCCGTTTATGTACATGGGCCGGATGGGAAGTGGTTAAGGGAACATCCTGTATTCACTGGTATAACCCCTGCTAGAAGTGTGGGTTTGTGTGTGCCATTGTGTGATAGTCCCCTGTTGCAGTCCTTAACATTACCCTGCTGCAAATAATATGAGAAGCAGATAGCCAAGAGTGTAGCCTGTAAAAAGACTATGCTCAGGGCAGGCATCATTTGGGCAAAGTTAGGGGCAGCCAGACAGCAACATCCATTAACAGGCCAGGCTCATAACTGAATAACTGCAATGAACTCAGAACAGATACTGGGAATGGTGCTGGTGCTAGTGGTTCCTTACATTCCTAAAGTGGTTGTAAACACCAGTCAGGAAATCTGAACAAAGCACATATATCCATAGTGCTTCCGTTGTCTCTCTCCAAAGCTCACAGCGTCATTTCTCTCTATCCCAACATCCGCGATAAAATTGCCTACTCATGTGAAGGGGTTGGTCTCTTTCCTCCAATCGGCTCACACAATTTACAAGAGCTCTAACTGCAGCTTCCTGCCATCTCCTCTGATACTGAAGCTGAAGAAGGATTTTATCTAAATTCAGCCCTTTAGAAGGGATGCAGAGAAGACTGCAGATGAACAAGTAAATCTTATGTAGGAGGCTTTGTTTCATCTATGTGTATCACCTGAGGCCAGTCACTTTATTTGGTATATGTGAGGGTTTACAACCACTTAAAGTACAAGTTTTCTTTAAACACAATAGTCCCCCCTCTTCCCTCATTATTAAAGCTATGAGCTGACATGGGTGTAAATGTTGTAATCTAGGAAGGAGAAGACATGGCATACAAAGAAAGCAAGAGGCTTTGGGTTATCCAAGACTACAGATATGCTTTAAGGCTCATTGTAACGTTTCATAGCGAACACTGTCAGAATTATCTTTTCATAAACTTGACACTTAGTAAATTCAACTTCCCTCTTTTTGCATACTAGGTGGCTGTGTTTTTCGGCGGACTTGCAATTAAGAAGGATGAGGAGATGTTGAAGAAAAGCTGTCCACACATTGTGGTTGGGACACCTGGTCGAATTCTGGCGCTGGCAAGAAACAAGACCCTAAACCTCAAACACATCAAACACTTCATCCTGGATGAATGTGACAAGATGTTAGAGCAGCTAGGTGAGGAGGTGATGGGCAAGAGGAAATGGCTTATGGGCATTGTATAAAATGCCATTGCTATTGAATATTGCATATAATCTTGGGATCTCCAAAATTGATTGGAAGATCCTTTTTATTTTTCACAGTTTGTGTACTTTTACCTGTCTTATTAACTGAAGTCCCTTTCACACGAATCAGCAGGTGTAAACAGACTTGTGTCCTTTTACATCCACCTACCTCTGATCCAGTTTGCTAATAAAAAACGAAATCTTTCCTCCGTCCAGGCGGATCGGAGGGCAGTCTTCGTTGCCTGTTTACACCCAGCCTCCCATAGAGCATAGTGGGCTGTGTCTGTGTCCACTCCGCATAAACTCAGCGGACATGGACCTTTCATCCACCCCGCTCTGCTCTGATCAGCATACAGATCACCTGCTGGTCAACACTGAGTCCACCTCATGTGAAATGTCTTTTGTGACACACTGCTAATTACCTTTGCAGATATGCGCAGAGATGTCCAGGAAATATTCCGTATGACTCCTCATGAGAAGCAGGTCATGATGTTCAGTGCTACCCTGAGCAAGGAGATTCGCCCAGTTTGCAGAAAGTTCATGCAAGACGTAATAACCGACTCTTCACATCCCTCCTCTTCTTCCCTCCGCACCACCCCTCCAGCTGTCCCCGCCTGACACTGCTTCCTGAGAGATGCTGGGAACAAGAATCTGCAAGCGCAATCAGTTGCTGTTTCCCTTTCATAGAAAGTGACATGGTCGGCAAAACTCTGTCACTCAGCTATAGCAAGAATTAGGTCCCTGTGGCACCATTCACACAAGTGTGTCACTGACATAGCAGACAGCCAACCCCTGTGACACTATTCACACCAATGTGTCACTGATATAGCAAGTAGCGAATCCCTGTGACACTATTCACACCAGTGTGTCACTGACATAGCATGTAGCCAATCCGTGTGACACTATTCACACCAATGTGTCACTGACATAGCATGTAGCCAATCCCTGTGACACTATTCACACCAATGTGTCACTGACATAGCATGTAGCCAGTCCGTGTGACACTTTGCACAAGTGTGTCACTGACATAGTAAACAGTTAATCCCTGTGACACTATTCGTTCAAGTGTCACCCCAGCCAGTAGCAGACATCCAGTCCATACGACATATCATATCAAGTACAATAGCAGTTCATAACAAACATCCAGTCCTTATGACAGTATCCAGAGAAGTCTCACAATATCTAGAATCAAAGGCATTCCCTGTAGTACTATCAATAACACTTATAGGGAATATCCAGTTTATGTGACACTGTCCACACCCAAGTGTCTCAGTAGCCATAACTGTGGCCACCTTACAAGTTTTACATTAGCCAGCTACAAAGATCAAACGCCACCAGCACCTTATCTAACTGTATAGCCAGCAGCCAATCCCACTGTGACACATCAGCACAAATGTTATTAGCCATTGCCAGACATAGCTATTCCCTGTGTGATACACCACCAGTGTCACACAACCAAACGACCTTCTAGATGAAGTCACTTAATGGCGCCTCATCACAACTATTGCACATATCTATACAAATGCTGGTGTAATGCCATTTAATTCATATATAACACACTAATGCAGCACACCAGTTACGTTTTTGTGGCATTTTTCTTTTTTCTTGTACAAAAGCAAGTCAGTCCTATACCACAGCATTGTTTCTTCTCACAAGCTTTGCCCTGCTTTATAAAGCACTATAGGCCGATATTGTGCCAAGTCACTGACCTCTGCTTTTATTTAGCACAAGTCTGTGCCACACTAAGGGCCACTCTGCAGCATTTTATTGTGACTGCTGAACTTTTTGTAAAGATGAATGCTCAATATTTTTAAGCAAAAGGACTCTTCTAGAATTGAGAGTTTTTGTTTTTTTTTTCTTCAAGCCATACCTTTGTCACATTGAGTTTTTCTATTATTCCATGGCAATCACGCTTTTTTTGGCTTTCACGAGTGGCCTAATAATCCATTTTAAAACAAAAAAAAATTTTTTAACAATTTTTTTTTTTTTTTTGTCTTTTGAAATTTGGCTGAATTTGTCAGTGCCAATATATGGGAGTGGAAGGTTTGACATACTGCCAGTAAGAACTGGGCACAGTTGTTACCAGCAGTATTGAAGGGCCGCTGTCAAGGGGCGGGTGGGGTGGTGTACCTTCAAAGGGCTCATGTTCAGATGGATGGGCTTCGACAGGCTTTCACATTGCTGTGGGACTGGTGTCAGGTTAGCTGAGATGTTTATAGAAAGCTTTAATATAGTTAATATCTGTGCTATAATCTGAGCTTTGAGGGCTTTCAACCGCTTAGGTTTTTTTGGGGTGGTTGTCAGGAAAAGGGAACCTTTGTATAAGCATCAGTTCACAAACTGGATAGCTCAGGGCAGAAGTGGTGCCTTGGACAGCGACCTGTAATATGAGTGTGGTGTTGGGATTGAAGTCGGCAGGGGGCCAGTTACAGTCCCTAATGATGGGAAATATTTGAGTTTTACTATGGAAGTGATCATAGGGGGTTTAGTGAAATTCCAGAAAGCAGTCTGATCCATGGGATAGCACCAAGGAAACAGGACCCCCTCTCTTTCCATCTCTGTCTTCTCTCTGCTGTTATCTCCTCTACTGCTCAAGTCAGTGTGAATGTGTGAAAAGTATGTGCCAGTATGTTCATCTTCATATACACTGGACATTTCCTGTCCTTGTTTGTAAATCTTGTGATGGTACATAAGCTGGCATATATTAGCATGTATGTACATGAATGTATGAGACCTATAAATTGTAGTTTATGTATGCATTTCTGATACACATTGTGGAAAGGCTTTTATATTCAATGTTCTTGGGAGTCTGAGTATGTCTTCAGAACTACTACACTTCAAATACAAGCTACTCTGATTTGTTATACTTATTAGAATGTTCAAATAAGATCCAAAGTCTAGTGATGATTGAAAATGCCTAAATCCATAGCTGCAAATTACATTTCAGATTTCTAAAGTTTGAACACTAAAATATTAAATCTGGTTAATAGTTGCTTGTGCATTTTAATAATGGTCATCGCACCTTGGTAAATGGTCTTGTGTAAGACCGATCTTGGCAAGACTCCTGAGCATTCAGGTAACTCCGTCACTAGCATGACCTTACTAATGAGATGACAGCAGGTTTCGCAAGCCTCTTGAAATGTAAAAATCAGCACACCAAGAAGAGTGTTTCCCCCCCCCCCCCCCCCATCACACAATGCATTTCCTGGGCCTTGTTAACCGTCTCATAGTTCTAGACATTGCCATGAACTTTCAATTGAGAGATTATGGGACTCTCGAGACCAGCTGTATCTTTTTTTGTGGAAGAACCTAACAGAACCATCTAATATTGTATAATATCGAAACTAGTGGTGCACCGAAATGAAAATTCTGGTGCCGAAACCAAAAATTCAGGATGCACTTGGCCAAAAATCGAACGGACAGTTTTTAAAAATGTATATATTTTTCAAAACGCAATTTTTTGGAAAAAAAATACACTTTGATTAAAAAAAAACTATATATACCCCAATTGTTTTGTAAAATATGAAAGATGATGTTAAATGTAAAAATTTCTACAGGTTAACAGTGTAAAGTTGCTCTTGCTCTGACTTTTGTGGCGATACCTCACATGTGGTTTGAACACTGTTTACATATGTGGGCGTGGCCTACGTATGCGTTCACCACTGCGTGTGAGGACGGGGGCACTTTAAACTTTTTTTTACTTTAATTTTTTTTTCTTTTTTTACACTGTCCCTTTAAAAAAAAAAAAAAAAAATGTAATCACCTTTTATTCCTATCACAAGGAATGCATGTATCCCTTGTGATAGAAATAATTAGTGTTCTACGTATGCGTTCATCACTGCGTGCGAGGATGGGGGTTCTTTTAAACTTTTTTTTTTACTTTATTTAATTTTTTTTTTTTTTTTTTACACTGTTCTTTTAAAAAAAAAAAAATGTAATCACCTTTTATTTCTATCACAAGGAATGCATGTATCCCTTGTGATAGAAATAATTAGTGGCCTACGTATGCGTTCATCACTGCGTGCGAGGATGGGGGTTCTTTTAAACTTTTTTTTTCACTTTATTTAATTTTTTTTTTTTTTTTTTTACACTGTCCCTTTAAACAAAAAAAAAATGTAATCACCTTTTATTCCTATCACAAGGAATGCATGTATCCCTTGTGATAGAAATAATTAGTGTTCTACGTATGCGTTCATCACTGCGTGCGAGGATGGGGGTTCTTTTAAACTTTTTTTTTCACTTTATTTAATTTTTTTTTTTTTTTTTTACACTGTCCTTTTAAAAAAAAAAAAATGTAATCACCTTTTATTTCTATCACAAGGAATGCATGTATCCCTTGTGATAGAAATAATTAGTGACCAGCCCTCTTTATGGAGCGATATGGGGTTAATAAGACCCCACATCTCTCCTCTACAATGTAAAGCATTAGATCAAAAAATGCATTGATCTAGTGCTGTACAAAAAAAAAAAAAAAAAGGCCTTCTGTACAAGGTGCCAGAAGTGACATCGCTCCAGTCCTCCAAGGGTATAGAGATGAGTGGAGGCCATCTTTCCTTCACTTATCTCTATGCCCAACGCCAGGATCGTTCGGTGGTTTCTCGGGTAAGGCTCAGAACTTTTGAGTGGCGGCGAGGGGGGCGGGGTTATTTTCAGCAACTGTATCGGTGCTTACTTTCTTGTCAGCCAATGGCCGGTGGTGTTTTCGGCCGAAATGTTTCAGACACCGAAATTCCGGTGCATCCCTGATTGAAACGTTTAGTCAGTGTGAAAGGACATGCTAGTGACCAGTTTGCATAGCTGTCTTGTCATGATCTTCTACAAATACCAAATATCATTGCCTGTGACACACTTTTGTGCTTTTCATGCAACCTTGCCCTTACATTTTGTAGCTTGTATTTCAGCATTCAAGGCGACTTGCACCTCCAGGCGTTGTGTGCAGGCAGCCCATTCATATCTTGTCATGCATCGTGGGAATGCAGTGACTTCATGGACACAGCCGGTTTTCCCAGTTTGATTGCCATGAGAGTGAGTGCCCCCAAATGCAGACAGTGTACATTCAGGGCCGCTCACCCACATGGATGAGCAGCTGTGTCCCTGCAGCCGCTGTGTCCCCAATGACATGAATGGGCTGCCTGCACGCAGCACCTGGAGAATCAAGCTCCCTTGAGATTGAGGCCTAAATGAAATTTAATTTCAATGTTAAAATGAAAATATAGTTTTAAGTGCCTGTTTTCCTGTTCTAGAAGTTACTGAATTTGTCCTAATTTTTAATAATGTATTTATTAAATGTGAAGTAACCTTTCACAGTTTTTCATTTGCTGGTTGTCCACTGAACACCCCAACATCCAGTGTCTTAACTGATGGTGTTTTGTGAACACAGTCGTAATATTTACATGTGTAAAGACTTGATAACACCCATTTTTCTGAATGTTGTTTGCCCATCCCAGATGCTTATTGCTCTTAGGATCTTGTATGTGAACCAATATTAACTCTGGTCGTCAGACTTTTTTTTAGCATTGAATATATAAGCTTTTTCTGTACAGGGGGTTTGATACTAATGGAAAGAAGCCGCACAGCCAGGCTGACATAGAGAAAGACATGAACAATTCACTTCTTTATAGAACAAGTGCCATCGTACTGACCTGTGACTATGGCCCTCCCCAGTATACCATTACTTTGTTTTTAAAATGTGTGTACACGGGCTATTTGTGGCCTTTCCTTCTCTTACATACAAGGAAATGGCCTTCTAAAACAGGCAAAGAAGCAAGTCAGCCACAGTACAATCCTGAAGTTCAGATTTAACTGGATTGCAAATCCTTTAATGCTCATTCCTTGCCTGGAATTTTTCAGATAGTCGAGACATGATTTGGATTACTCCCTTAAAAACATGAGCAATGTTTGGCATGCAAATGCTGCACGCCTGATGTAAGAAGCACATTGAAGTTGCTAAAGAATAATGTTGCCGATTGAGGATGGTTTCAATGGCCCTGAAAATGTGTAGTACTGTAGTAGCTCTGACCGATGATAAATGGCAACAAACAAGCCTTGGTGTACACAAACCCTAATGCTGGGTGTACACGGGAACAGTAGAAACCAGCTGACTTTTGGTTCGTGTGTACAGCTGTGTCCGATAGAAGCCAATCTCACGCCTGTCTTCTGTTGAACGAGCATGCTGAAAAACAAGCGGCCGACTGGCATCTGATCAGGCGGTCCCCCTGTCAGAACACAATAACACAGCAGGGGGAGATCGCTGAACTAACATCACTTGTGTTAATACAAAGATCTGACAGGTTTTTTTTTCCATTCAAACACAGCGAATACTTTACTCCTGCACTGGGGATGGACTCAGCAGAGGCTAGAATGACAATGTGAATGTTCTGGAATATTATTATACAGGATTTATATAGCGCCAACAGTTTGCTCAGCACTTTATATGCACTTCCTGCTGCCCTCAACGGACCAGGGTAGTCCAAAGTCACTAAATGCAAATGAAAAACAAAAAGAGGGCACACGGGCCTAGTGCATTATCGTTTAATTGAAAGAATACAAAAGTAGGTATCATACTCACAATGGACATATAAAACATAGGCACATCACAATGAACAAAGGTGTTCAATCCATATAGCATGGAACCCTGGATGACCAACTGGCTGACGCATTTCGAGGACTCAGCCTCTTCCTCAGAGCTTTGTTCATTGTGATGTGCCTATGTTTTATATGTCCATTGTGAGTATGATACCTACTTTTTTATTCTTTCAATAAATATTTTTAAAGGATAATGCACTAGGCCGGTGTGCCCTCTTTTTGTTTTTTCATTTGCATTTAGACATTTTTTTTCCGTTCAGCCTGCTGGGTTGAGCAAAAAAAAAAATAGTTTTAGTATGTACCAGGCTTAGACCACAAAAAGGCCTAAACCTTCAGCCTAGTACACAATACTAATTTATTTTTTTCTGTTCAACCCAGAGGGCTGAATGAAAGAAAAACTGACCGCTCCAGAGGAGCCAATGTACTAACTATAGGATGTTAGTACAGCGATCTCCCCTGTTGTGCTATTGTGTTCTGACAGGGGGGATGGCTTCCCGCCAGAGCACTCTGATTGGGAGCTGATCGGCAGTCCTTTTTCGGTCATGCCCCTTCAACAGAAGCGACTGGCCGACATCTGTCGGAGCGGCTGCCGTCCACACAGGCTGAATGTTAGCCAGTTTCTATTGAATCAGCTGATGCCATCGGACATTTGGCTCGTATACTAGGCTTTAGATGTAGTTTTCTTAATAACGGAATCGTTTTATTCCTTCCCTCATGTCTTTATGCTTGTCTGTCAGCCTGGCTTAGTATCTTCATGCATCTGTTCATAGAAATAAAATGGGACAACAGTGGCAGGCATTTTCTGAGATGAAGCTTAATATTTGGTTTCCTAATAGGGCTGAGGTATCACAGTTGAAACATGAAGAGTTGCTATACATACTTCTCATTCATAAGCCCTTTAGTGACCAAGTAGACAACAGCTTCTGTCTTTTAAAAATCTGCCTAGTCCAGAAAATAGCTGAATTAAGGGAAAAAAATGTAATGTTTATCTCCTACCTGATGTCAACATTTTTGTAAAGTAACAGCAGAACAAGAGGATTCTGTTTAGGAGGAATTTTGTTGTGTTAAAGAGAACCAGTCATACTCTCACTAATCTATGATGCACAAACCGTATATGTACACTGTTCTATTTTGGCAATGACTGATCTGCCCTTGCCATTGTTATACAGGATGTAAAAAAGCACCAACAGTTTGCACAGCACTAAAGAGAGACTGAGTTAGAATACAATGCAAGGCAAGAGGGTTAGGAGGGCCCTGCTCGTGAGAGTGTACGATCAGAAAGAAAGGGACAAGTAATACACACAGTAATAACTAAGTGGAGGTGAGTTGCTGGAATAGTAAAAAGTTCAGTTTATTAGATGAAAGTAGGATAGGCTTCTTTAATGAGATAAGTTTTCAGGCAGCATTTAAAAGTTAACAAAGCAGGAGATAGCTGAACAGATTGACGTAGAGAGTTCCTGAGGACGAGAGAGGCTTTGGAGAAATCCTGGAGGTGAGCAGGAGGGGGGTGCTACTCTGGTCGTCATAATGACGTTGTTGCGCACATAGGCAAGC